>NC_055659.1:607500-775000 GCF_017976325.1 Chelmon rostratus
AAGACTTAACCGACTGTGAGCCGTTCAGACCTGGACTTAAGCTTTTACATTTGTTGGCTGTGTGTGTGTGTGTGTGTGTGTGTGTGTGTGTGTGTGTGTGCGTGTGTGTGTGTGCGTGTGTGTGTGTGTGTGAACTTGCCGTACTGTAGCAGTCAAACGGGGGCTGATATATCTGCAGTGACAGGCTTTAAACAACGGGCGAGGAAGATAAGTGAGGTCGGCGTGAAATATGATTAAAGCACAGCGCTCCCCTCGCCTTTGATTTAAAGGAGCGCGGCACAAACAACTCGTCTCTTCCGCCCACTCGCAGCGACACAGAGTCAGAGGAACAGCACAGAAAACCCAAAGAGAGCCAACGAGGAGGAAGACGGTGGAAAAGAGCCTCCTCAGCAGTCTGGGGGCAGGTTTTATCTGTCTTCTAAAAGTGAAAGAAAATGTCCCGCAGGAATGAACGACTCAGACAAACAAAGAGTTTGACCGGTTTGACAAAAAGAACGAGTCAGCTGTGAGTCACTGGAGCACAGCATCACAGTAATCCCACTACTTTAGGTGCTAACTACAAATGTAACTGATTACATTTTGAAATGAAATAACATAATCACTGAATGATGATCACTGATTAAATGGGCTCGTTGAAAGTAGTGGACAGCTGCAGAGGACAGCAGACAGACGCAGTGTGACATTACTCGACCTCATGGTGGCGCTGGACCCTTCAGACAGCGTGAGCTTGTTTTCCATCACAGTGACTTTAGTGTTTCTAATCAGATGTAATTAACTCCTGTTACAAAGCTCGTTAACGTGTGTCCACATCCTGTGAGTCTTCTTCTGCCAAATCAAGACAATTCAGGGTTACTCCACGCTGCCTCCTGGTGGTCGGGACTCACAACAGCTGCAAACGTTTCGTTCCTGGGTAACTAGTCTCTTTTATATGCAGTAAATGGCGAAGTAATCCAATTACAGGAGTAACTGTAACTGTAACTAATCATTCATTTTGAGTGCAGCGCTGCTGACGAGTGTGCACCAGAGGGACCTGTGGCGTGCAGACGGTCTCTTCCTGTCATCAAAGAGAGCGTCACACGTGTCAGAACGTGTCAGAACGTGTCAGCAGGTTCATCAGTGATGTTTCGCATCATCTCTAAAAATCAGCGTCTACAGTAAAAACGTTGTTTTGTCTGTGAGACGAGGACTTCCACATGAAAACTGATATATTCAGTGTATTTCAGACAGATTCAACTTCTTTAAAGTCTTCTCAAACGCAGCGTCAGCAGAAACTCCTTCACCTGAAGAACTCCGGTCGAGTCTCCTGCCACAGGCCGTCTGTCTGCATACCTGCCTTCTCACCTGAGCTGTTTGTTAATACTCCCTGACTCTCTTGTATTAGTTTCCCTTCAGCGCTGTTAACAAATGAGCTGGAAGTTAAGGGTGAAGTGATCCTGCAGGAGCTCGCCGGCTGCACAACAGGTCTTAAATAATAGTTCAGGAGTGAAACTTTGTGCAAGAACAGATAAATGAATTATTAAACTTCACCTACAGTATAAATTATGAAAGATTTTCTCCCCGTATGTCTTCATTTCTTTGTTTTTTCCTCTTCCTCTGCTCTCTCCGTTGGCCACTGCAGACTTAGCAGCTGAGGAGAAGCAGCTGAGGAGTCACTTCTAACAGCGTGTTAAAGATCCAGACTACGTTTCTTCTTTAGAGTCGAGACAAAAAGAAAAAAGCCTCTTTAACCCGTTTACATAAGCCATCACCTTTTTTGAAAATATAAAGTCTGTTTCTTTGTCTCCTGATATTAAATTCAGTCACATCTTTCAGTTTCAACCAATAATATCATGACATTCAATCGGTCTCCAGCTTTCAGCGTCACAGAGCTAAGATGCATTAGCTAGCTAGCTAGCAGCATGATGCTACATCGTGACGCTGTGTTCGCAGCCTCAGACGCCGTTCTGAATTGACGGGGGCGATGGAGGTGCTGAAGGAGGCGAGGAGTCCTCTTTGATCGATACTGTCATTCTCTGTTGGTTATGATATGTCCTCTGACGTCACGTCCTGCCTGTCTTCACTCTGAGAAACGTGGCGATCGGGTGGCGTCGTGTCTTCTGCTGCACGTGTGGAACATGTGTGTTTGAATAGAAGCTCACGTGTGTCCACCCTGGACGATGATGAAGGCTTTGAGTGCCGGACGAAGTGTTAAAATAAGACTGGAACAGAGGAAGAGAAGGTCATGAAGAAGAGGACGGCAGGAGACAGCGAGACTCAGTTAGAGACAGTGTCCTCTGACCCTTCACGCAGGTAAAGTGAAGGTTTCCATCAGCTGTTTGCATCTGTCCTCACATCCTCTTCTTCATGTTTCTCTCTCTTCTCTCTGCTGCCCGAACATCTTCAACCTTAACCCCTGCCCCCCTCTGCCCCCCTCTGCCTCCCCCTGCCTCCCCCTGCCTCCCCTTGCCTCCCTCCTGGCCTGCAGGGACATTCCCTTTGATCCAATGGAGAGTGAGGATGATTGAGATGGAAGTCCTGCTGGATGTCTGAGGACAGAGACACAGATGGTCCCTGCCTGGGTCCCTGCCTGGGTCCCCTCTGGGGTCCCTGCTGGGGTCCCTGCTGGGGTCCCTGCCTGGGTCCCCTCTGGGGCCCCTGCTGGGGTCCCTGCTGGGTCCCTGCTGGGGTCCCTGCCTGGGTCCCCTCTGGGGTCCCTGCTGGGTCTCCCTGCTGGGGTCCCTGCTGTGGTCCCCTCTGGGGTCCCTGCCGGGCAGCAGCTCTCAGTCGGTGCTCTGTTAGGCAGCATTTTGTCAGATCAGCTGCTGATTGATGATGTTTGACAAACGTGTGAACAGTTCTGAGGACAGCAGGGAGGTTTGTTGTCCAACACGAGACAGCACAGACAGCTGCCACATGCTGCCGCTCTGAGCAGGATGTCGCTGAGACGCCACAGACTCGATGCTGCAGCAGGACGTGTTGTGTTTACAGCCACAGACATGATGTCTTCTCTCAGTCTGTCCACCAGAAGCCTCGGGACATTTTACAACAGGACCACGATGATTGGTTGGCTGTTATTTAAAATGAGTGGAAATCTGATTCAGAATTCATCTGGATTTAATAATGAGGACCAGAGACACGAGTCTCAGTCTCTGATTGGCTGCGTATGACCCCCCCAGCCTCGCTCTGAGTTGACTGAAGTGCAGCGTGAAACAACCTGCAGTGTTTTAAAGTCGGTTGCTTTTAATTGAAACACGTGAACACGTTCCAGTCTTTGCCTGTATGAGAACGTTCTGCTGCTCAGTGTTCTGTCTGCAGCAGTGAGAACGTCCCCCCCATCATCCGAAGTGAAGCAGAGAGACTTTCATTAACGTTTGTCTGATTTAACAGGTGGGACGTTTTCTTCAAACACTTTGACGCTGTGGAGACATGAATGATGCAGCAACACGTTTCAAACAGGAGCAGCTAAAGACCCGGAAAGACGTGGAACGCTCCAGAAACACCTGTTTGGATCATTCCACAGGTAAACAGGCTGATTGGTAACAGGTGAGAGTATCATGAATATCTTGAAGACGGCGGACGCTGTTCGTTTGTGTGGCTCAGGAAGCTTCGGCTAAACGTCTGCATGTTGCAGGAAGTTTAATGAAACACTCACTCTGATGTGGAAGAGGCTCAGCCTGGTCAGGAACCCGTACGGCGGGTCATTCCAGACCTGATCCAACACTCCTTTAAACGCAAACGTCCATTAAATGAACCTGAGTTCATCAGACAGCTGCGTTATTGAGCTGCATCATAACTCAGTGATTTTATTTTCTGTGTTTAAACGTTTCAGGTTCGTTTACCGACCTAACAAAGCAGTGAGCGAGCAGCTGAGGATCATTTCACTCCTCGCTGCCTCCTCGATGGCTGCCTGCGCTCGAGTTCACTCCCTCATGATCACCTTCTGACGGCCTCTGGAGGCGTCGCCGACGTCCTGCGGCCTCCGACGGCTGCAGGAGGGGAACAAGCAGCAGGCATGAATCACTGCAGGCTGACACAGTGGACGTGGGGTTTACTGGCTGCCAGTACAGGTGTACTCTCAGTATGTTTCACACAGTGGCAGAATAAGTTTTCAGGTCCTGTACTACAGTAAAAGTACTGATACCACACAGTGAAAATACTCCAGTACAAGTACAACGTTCCTGTCAGTGTTTCCCCATCATATCTGATGTTTGTGGATTAATATTCACAATATATTGAGCTCATTTGAACTACTTTCTATCCTGTTGGCTGGTTTAATCTACAGCGATGCATCATATTCTATAAGATCACCACATGTTTGTCCTGTGAGAACCTCGTATCTCAGAAAAACAGCCTGTTTTCAGCTTTGTGAGGATTTGGGCACAGTTTAGTTTAGTTTTTTCAGTCTTTGTTATAAGAATCATTAAATAAGCTTTTGAACTTGAAATTGACTCTTGGAAACACATACATTCACATATAGGATTTTCAAAATAAAAGGATTCAGTTCTTGTCTTGTCCCTCGCTTCCTCTGCTGTGTGATGTCACTCATGCAGGAGTTCATTATTGTTTCCAGCTTGCAGCAGTTGTGACTCGATTTGTTGAAAAGTTTTGACCTGACGTTCGTGGTGCAGTGAATGAACTCTGATAATGTGCTAAATGAGTGCAGTATTTCACACGTGAACCTCAATGTTGCGGCAGTTGACTTGAGAGTGTGTATTAAGAAAACATGTGCAGGAGGAAGCAGTGCTGACTCAGCGGCCGCACAGATTAAATCCTGCCTGCTCATCTGACCTCATAATAATTAAAGTTTACAGCACATCAGCGTTTCAGGTCTGAGGCGCTCAGACATGAAGACGTTCACTGAGAGCTCAGAGCAGTGAAGCTGCAGCATTTTCAAGGTGTTTCACAGACGTTCCAGGACTTAAAGCTTTGCCTTAATCAGCTGTGTATATATGAATATATACAAAGAGTATGAGAACACTGCTGCCACAAGAGTACAAAATGTAAACTGCCTTCAGATCAATAATGATAATAAACAGTGTTAATACTATTGCACAGAAGAAGAAAAATACAAAACAGGAAAAAATATGTAATATTTCACAAAATGTCACAAAAGGATATGAACGCATGTTGGCATGAATGACAGACAGACTGGACACCTACATCCTCAGTGGTGTCCAGAGGACAGTCCAGGACAGAACCAGCTCTCCTGACCAGTCTGTTCAGTCTCTTTCTGTCCCTCTCAGAGCTTCCACAGCCCCAGCAGACCAAAAGACTGCAGGTGCAACCACAGAGTCATAAGTCACACACACACAGTAGGTGTAGGTGAGAGGAGGATGTTAGCCAAGATGACATCGATCATGGACAACCCCTCCCACCCCCTACATGACACAGTGGGGGCCCTCAGCAGCTCCTTCAGCAACAGACTGCTGCATCCACCCTGTAAGAAGGAACACTACCACAGGTCCTTCATACCAACAGCTGTCAGATTATTAAACTCCAGCACCACTGAACATCAGACTGTGTTGATGCTGTTTGACAATTTACGCTCATATCCACACACTTTGTGCAATATTAATTATAATTTACTGTTTTATATATTTTATTCTTTTGTGCAATAGCAGTAACACTATTATTATTTTTAATCTGAAGGCAGCTTACATTGTTATTTTTCCACAGCTACAGGGCAATACATACTTTTTACATATTTCTTATATATTATTTCTACAGATTTTATTTTGCTTTTATAGACAAATGTCATTGTACTTGTATAATATGTACATATAGCATATATATATACATATATACATATCTATATACATATATATGTATATAGATGTATACACACACACACACACACACACACATACATATATATATATATATATAAATGTTCTCTACCTCCACTGCTATTTTGCTTCCCACTGCTCTCACATGCTGCTGTAATGCCCAAATTTCTCCGGCTGGGGATGAATAAAGTTTTATCTTATCTCATCTTATTTTATCTTATTGTATCGTGTGTGTGTGTGTGTGTCTCACTTCATCAACACACTCTGTTATTCAGGCTTGAAAATGAACATCACAATAAAAGTTTCTCTCATCTGAAGTCAAGCCTGTGATGTTTTCCTTTGTGTTATTGATCTGACATGAAGCTGCTCTGAGATCAGTTTCTGTCGGCTTCACAGACGTCACTGAACAAACTGTTGTGTTTCTAATCTGTGAGGGTCGGGGTCAGGTTCAGGGTAAGGGGTCAGTGGTTAGGATGCTAATGTGCTAAACGCTATTGTCAGCATGCTAACACGCTCACAATGACAATGCTAATATGCTCATGCTAAGCAGGTCTAATGTTGGTCAAGTTCTTCATGCTAGTTTAGTGTGTTAGCACGCTAACATTTGCTAATTAGCAGCTGAGGATGATGGGAATGTCAACAGTTCTGCAGGTATTCGTTCAAAAACCAAAACACTGGACACATTCAAAGGTTGACCTGATGAGGGCGCTAGATGGAAACAGCTGATCCTCAGGGGAACATGAAGCACATTTCATCACAATCATCAACAGAGTTTCCAGACTGGAACAAAACGGTGGACAGAGTGAAAATCAGTTAAATATGAATAATGTAGAAACATATTTGAAAAGATCTTTTCTCGGTTTTGACCTGTTTTATTTTATTTTTATTGCAGCTCTCTTTGTATTTGGCCCTGCGCCGCAGTCATCCAGCTGGGAATCGGTGGACCCTGTACTGTAGTCTGAACATGGGGATGCAGGAGATCAGAGCCTGGTCTGAATCAGCTGCTGCCCCCCCATACGGCGGCTCGGTGTGGTGCCTTATCTGGGCCAAGCGGGGAGAAGTTGTTTCCACCTCGGGAACTGCAGCCTGAGCTCCGACAGAAAACACCAGAATATTTATCTGTATCTGGCTGGCAGCTGCATGATGAATCCTCCGCGGGGGCTCGCTGAGGTGGTCCGGTCTGAAACTTCAGTGTCAACAGACTGAATAGGATCCAGAGCTCTGAGAGCTGCTGGGCTGAGCTGCCAGTGACTTCAGCTAAAGTGTGGAGGATTTAAAGGGATCCACTGGCAGTATAATATTCATAGTGTGTTCGTTGGTGGAGAGTCACCTGATAACACACCTGAACTGTTGTGTTTCTGTTACCTGAGAGTGAGGGAGCAGGTCCTCGTCCACTGAGTCCACCACAAACCAAACACTGACTGTAGTGAGAGACGTTCAGGCTCGTCCTGTCCACTGCAGGGGGGAGGGACGAGGGACGTTCAGCTGGCTGCAATCTGCTGCCTCACCACTAGATGTCCTTAAATCCTCCACACTGGGCATTTAGAACTAAAAGACATTTGACTGTTAGACAAAACGCACCAGTTACTTATTTATTTGGGTGAAAGTCGGCTTTGGTGGCAAAATAACGACCCATCAATAATCTGATGTAACGACCGGGTTAAAACTGTTTTATGTTTTCTAATATTTACCTTTGCATTACAGAAGCTGAGCATCTTTCTTTGTTTGACAGTTTTAATCAACACTGTTTTCCAACTGCCTACATGTGATGTGTCTGTAATGAATATGATGGCTTTTATATCTTTAGCGGCTCCATGGATGACACTGTCAGTCAGGAAATAATAAATAAACTCCAACAGCATTTTAATGTGAAATACTTTCAATTTCATCTTTAATTCTTAGGAAATAAAGTGCAGTTTTTGAGTCATTCTCTTACAGCTCCTGTAAAATGAGCCTAAAACACTCGACCAAGGCTTCCCAAAGTGGGAAGTTTGAAGAAGTTTTTATTTCTGCCTGATATTTTTGTGTATAGATGCCTCAGATGAAAACATATTAGCTGGAAAACACCTCAGCCAAGTTCACCCTGATTACACACACAGGAAACATGTTTCACAGGTTTTCACCACAGACACTAACAAACCCATCGTCAGGTCCGTCTTCAGCAGCAGGCCTGCGATGCTCCGCCGGTCCTGCTGCTGTCCTAATGTTTGCCAGCCTCTCGATGGTGATTCATGTGGCAGATTTAAGAGACACAGTCCCTAAGAAACAAGAATTCCTCTTTCAGAACATCTGAAATTTGCTTGAGTATTTCTTTCTCTTTGTACATTTCTCCCTCCGTCTGTCACTCACTGAGGAGGAAGAGGAGCGAGCAGCATCACCCGGGTGTCGACCAGGACAAGGTGGACACTCATATGAGGGCCTTTATTTCCACCTTCAGCAGCTGCCGGAGCATCTGCTTCCTCCATCACTGACAGATCTAAATGCAGCAGCCGATCCGGGCTGGTTTGAACGTTATTCTCTTGTTCCGTAAATCTTCTTTTAACGCAGCCGAGAAAAATCTATGAGCGAGAAGTGTCTTCAAACGTCGGAGCTGCTCAGGACATCAGCAGCCGTCTGGCCGTCTCCGTCCTCCTCAGATATAAAGTTATTCACACAGAGTGAGAGGGAGAGGCGGAGCAGATCCTCCCGGGTGAGCCCAATCCCACAATGTCACCGTTCACACACAGCTCAGTGCAAGAATTTCTCTGCAGGCGCTGACGACAAAAGACCGGAGGACGACTCAGGAGACACGAGGGGTGGAGGAGTGAGTGGACGGAGGGAGGGGTGGAGGAATGAAAGGCTTTATGATGGAGGCCCCGGACATGACGGTGTCCCACCTGGCGCTGACACCTGAGTGTCACACAAACACTCTGACAGCGATCTGAGCACAAAGCAGTGGTGTGTAAATGAATCTGAAGCTCAGGATGGATCAACGAGATTCTCGGGTCTCAAACTTCCTCCAGATGACAGAAACAGTTTAAATCCAGTCTCAGCAGAACGTTGACTGATGCTGCTCTGGAGAATCCTGGAGAATCAGCAGGTTACCTGTTCGGTGTGAACGTGAAGCAGAGTGGGGGCTAACACACCCGGCCCCCGTCTGCAGGAAGCCTTCAGGAAGTCCAGCTCTTCCGTCATGTTTCCTCTCGTCTGTCACACAGACGCTCGATCGCCTGGCGTTTTCAAGGACGAGCAGGACGACACACAAATGATCGTTTTAGGATGACAGATGATGAAAAAGGGTTTTCTGTCAACAGAGCGTCTGTCAGTGTTCTTCAGACAACGACACACGACTGTGACGAACTCTTCGTCATGTCAGAAGCAGAAAGGTCACATTCAAATGTCGTGAAGTCTCTTTTCATCAGCTGCCAGTTCATCCGTCAGCGTCTCTGTTTATTCAACGTGTGCTTCAGTCTGCGCAGCGAGAGGCTGAAGTCTGCGGCCGAGCAGCATCCTGCCTGTGTTCATCCTCCGTTACCGGAAAAATGAGTTGACCAGGAGTCCATATTTCCATATTTCAGTTCTCAAAACTACCAACCAGCACTGGAGGAAGTATTCAGATCCTTTACTGAAGTAAAAGTAGTAATATCACATTATTAAAATACTCTGTTACAAGTAAAAATCCTGTTACTTCAGTAAAAGTATATAAGTATAATGAGGAAAATGTATTAAAGTATTAAAGTAAAGTACTGTGAGTACTACTGAGCTGGTTGAGCTTCATTTGACTCTATTTGACTGATCAGACTAATGATTCTTTTCATTCTGGATCAATCAGCTGATTTTTTCCTCCATTAATCGATCGATCGTTCGGTTTGGAAACATTGTGAAAATAGTGAGAAATGTGGTGACGATGAGGCCAAAGTGACGCCTTCACAGTGTTTGTTTAGTCCAAAGCTCCACATTATTACAAACACATTCAGATCATTGAGAGGAAAAGCACTAGTGGATTTAACGTTGGACCAGAGATGTGAGTCGTTAAACTTCACACAGTCCATTTTCCTGATGATACTGTTGTTACTGCTGTGTGGGGGGGTTAAACGTCCATGTCCTCTGTACTGACACCACAGTGAATATTCCTCCTGCTGAAGCTCATCAGACGGCTCTGATTTCCTCTGAGAAAAGAAACAGAAGTTCTTCTTGTCACTGTGAACAAGAGAACGTTTATCAGTGATTTGTTGCTGAGGAAGAACCTGTAAGAGTCGCTCTCAAGTGATCACATGATCTGAGCAGGAAACACCAATCACAGAGGAGGATTTAACCCACAGCAAAATGCTCATAGAAGGAAAAAACGAAAATCTTTTTCTAAAATTGTCTCTCAGGGAAACCAAAACCAAAGCTGGAGAGAAATTCAGTTCAAATGTTCCAGAAAAGATAAAAGGATGTTGTGCATAGATGACAAACTACATCAGAGCAGCTTCATCCTTCTGTTTGCAGCCCTGATAGAATAAAACAGACATGATGTCACTTCCTGTCAAATATTCAAATCAAATGCAAATAATGAAGCAAACCTGAGTTCTCCAGCTTCAGCGTGTTGTTGGTCGTGGATGATGACAGCTTGTGCCGTCTCATATGAAGATATATGAAATACAGATATACATAATGAAGCAGCTGTGTCACATTCAGCCGTGATGTTCTGGCTGACAGCACAACTTCCTCCTCTTGCTTCTTTAACTCCTCTGAATCTCTGAATTACCTCCAAACTTTTTCCCTTCAGCTTTTTTCCTGTTTGCTCTTATCAGCATTAAGTATCAGAGCTCAGGTTGGCAGAAAAATTGACTGAGGAATGTTTTTGAAGTTAGTTCAGAAGTCCAGCAGAGTGGATGTGAAGGGGAAATGAGGACAAAGTCAAAAACCTCCGGTGAGCCGGATCTGACAGCATCGGGTCTCCTGTGGGAGTCAAACTCGATCTTTCTGGGGAGGAAGGCCACAGTGTGTTCTATCGTGGGGGGGTCGCAGCCCTCCACGTGCCCCGGCGAGGATCCGGGGCCGGTCGGGGTCCCTGATAGTCCTTCATTTGTCCTCAGTGGGACATTTAAAGCAAAGTAATAAAATAAATCATTACAAGTACTTTCTATGATTCCAGCCGTACTTCTCACAGATATCTGAGCTCAGCAGCAGATCTGTAACCTGCCCGTGTTCGAGTACATTTCATGTTTTTATATTTGACCTTTGTACTAAAACTGCAAACAAAGATTGTCTCATAAAATAAGAAAAGAAACACAATAACAATAAAAGTCTGAATTCTACACAGAAACATAATATCTGTCTGTCTGTCTGTCTGTCTGTCTGTCTCTCAGTCAGTCTGTCTGTCCGTCTGTCTGTCTGTCTGTCTCTCAGTCTGTCTGTCTGTCTCTCTGTCTGTCTCTCTGTCTGTGTATCTGTCTGTCTGTCTCTCAGTCTGTCTGTCTGTCCGTCTGTCTGTCTGTCTGTCTGTCTCTCAGTCTGTCTGTCTGTCTCTCTGTCTGTCTCTCTGTCTGTGTATCTGTCTGTCTGTCTCTCAGTCTCTCTGTCTGTCTGTCTGTCTGTCTCTCTGACTGTCTGTCTGTCTCTCTCTCTGTCTGTCTGTCTGTCTCTCTCTGTCTCTCTGTCTGTCTGTCTCTCTGTCTGTCTCTCTGACTGTCTGTCTGTCTGTCTCTGTTTCTCTGTCTGTCTGTCTCTCTGACTGTCTGTCTGTCTTTCTGTCTGTCTGTCTTTCTGTCTGTCTTTCTGTCTGTCTGTCTCTCTGTCTGTCTCTCTGACTGTCTGTCTGTCTTTCTGTCTGTCTCTGTGTCTCTCTCTCTGTCTGTCTGTCTCTCTGTCTGTCTGTCTGTCTCTCTGTCTCTCTCTGTCTGTCTGTCTCTCTCTCTGTCTCTCTGTCTGTCTGTCTGTCTGTCTGTCTGTCTGTCTCTCTCTCTGTCTGTCTGTCTGTCTGTCTGTCTGTCTATGTTTATTTTCATTCACTTACATTAAAGAAGCAGATCAAAAGTCCTCCGGTGGTCATACGAGGACAGACACCCCGAGGACGTGGACTTTCGTCTGAACACCAGGACTTCTTCCTGTCTCTGTCTCTTAATGCCAGTTGTGTCATTTTGCATCGTGCACTAAGACCAAGTGGATTGTCAGTATTTACCAACCCCCCTGATCCTGTCTGGGGGGAACAGCAGAGTCTGTAAGCCGGTTAGCAGCAGACAGCGAGGAACCTGAAGGAACCTCAGTATGAACACATGCATCTGTTCCAAAGACCAGGAGGTGCACACCGCAGGAAATACTACATCGTACATATATATAGATATATCGATATAGTACCTGAGTGCTGGAATGTGAAACGTTATGAAAGCACATAGCGCACAGCAGCCTGGCCCGTGTTGTCATGGTAACTGCAGCTGTAGTAACTGAAGAAGAGAAGAGGGCGTCATCTTCGCTGACCTCTGAGTGTTTGCAGTGTGAGGACTGAGTGGGGGCTTTGCTCTGAAAGTGTCGTCAGGGTGTCTGCAGAGGACACGAAGTCTCGACCTGTGCTGCGTGTCCTCGAGGCTTCGTAAGAGACGCGTCAGCATGAAGACAAACTGTTTTCTGCTGCAGAAGCTGTAATGAATGACACTTCCTCACTTCAGTCAGTCCTCACAGACATTTTCTCAGTATCTGGTATTAGTAAAGAACTCTGCTGCATCATGTGGGATTAGACATTTTCTCACCTCTTTTAAAAATCACTTGTTCTGAGCTGACAGGTCCATCTCGTGGACACGATGTGTGTGGGTGGGTTTGTTTTGCTGTAATGTTGAAGTGACGGAGCTGCTGCGATCTCTCTGTTCAGAGGCGACGTGCGAAAGAAGTGCTGCATCAGCGCTCCAGGTCCCAGGGAGGTGGTCGGGCCGGATGCTGGCCTACACATTCAGGACTGCGATTCACAGCTCGGCTTCAGGTTCGTTAACGACTGGTTTCAGTTAAATGTTCAGTTAACGGCGGCAAACATCTAAACAGAACTGCAAGTTAAATAAGACTGAAGTCACCACGAGGTCGGCGGTTTGGTGGAAAACAAATGAAATATGTTGTCAGTGAACGTTGATGTGATTACTGAAGACTTTGTGATTGGTCAGAAATGTTAGTCAGCAACATTTCCTCATTATGTTAATAGAAACTGGAATCTGGACGTCTTTAAGTCTCCTCCAGAAGTTTAGTTCATAAATGTGATTTATGGCTGAAGAAAACTGATGACGGTGTTTCACAGGTTAAGTGATGATATTTTCTTTGAATATAATAATAATAATAATAATAATAATAATAATAATAATAATAATAATAATAATAATGATAGATTTTATTTATAACACACTTTACATTCGAAGATGAATAATGGAAGATTTCAGTTGATTGGTCAACAAATCTGTGCTGCCTTCACTGACAACATCCAATGAGACTTTTACCCGACAACAACAAAACAAAGGATGAGGTGTGTCCTCTGTCCTCTGAGTTCGCCTCGTGGCTGAGAGGAAGATGCTAAAAGCCACAGTGGCTCAGGGACGGACCCTTGAGGAACACCACAGTTAAACTGAGCCACAGAGGAACAGACCATAAGAACAGAGAAGGTTCTACTGGAGATGTGGATCCCGGCCTGTGTTGGAACCTCACCCACAATATTAACTGTCAGTTACTGTTCATTTTATTTGTTTTTTAATCTTTAATTCGTCTCTTTCTTAGTTGTTCCTGTTTCTTGTATCTTTATAGAAGCTATCCAGCAGTTTATACAGTAAAACTGAGAACCTTCATCAGCTGCAACATTAAAGTGATGAAGACATGAATGCATCACTAGAATCCATTCAGTATATTTTGATGCTAACATGCTAACACTTTGTATTTTTACTGAAGTAAGATCTTGAATGCAGGATTTTTACTTGTAAAGGAGTATTTTTACACTGCGGTGTAAGAAAAGGAGTACTTCTTCCACCACTGGAATAATGCAATGAAGTGCAGGTCTGACGGAGGTTCTGGTTTACAGCGTCACACTGGGGGGTTGTTAGTGTCATATTCAGCTTCCCAGTCGTGCTGTAAAGCCCCTAATGACCACTTCTGTGTGGATCAGTTCAGGCCAACACGGTCCTGTATTAGCAGTGACCGCGGCGGCCTTCCCAGTTAAAAGCGTGAAGTAACGACAGTGGGTTGGTCTGGCTCCGTCATCGGCTCCCGGATGAGTCCCCCGCTCTCTTCGCTGTGTGCGGTCCCCATCCATCACCGGCAGCCAGTGGGTGCCCGGGCGACATTGTGTTTATGCAACTTAAAGAGCTTTTCTCTGCCCCGCCACAGTGATGTATCGCCCAGGAGCCCAAAACAGATGATGTGTGCACTGGGAGGATAGGAGAATGGATGAGGGGGCCGCGTCGGCCGGCGAGCTGGATGCACCTCGATGGGAGAACCTGTCGATATTCATGGTAATAACAGCGAGTGTTTGGGATGAAACGGGGTTGGCTGATGCTGAGGTTTTGTTGGAAGATTTAGAGGCTTTTACAGGGAATGTGCAGCGTTGGTTTGCTAAATATTGCACAGTAGGAACATCTGTCAATATTAACGATAACAAAAAGAGAGGGGAGCGTGGGGTGAAACGGGCTTCCTGCTGCTTTAATGCGATGGGGAGGTTTTCATTTTGGTTTTCAAGGTTTTTGGGATGTTGTGAGGCTGAATGAGGCAGCACTGACCGCCGGGGCTGATGGGAGAATTACTGCCGTTCACACTTCAAAATACTGTTTGTGTGGCTCTAAATAAAATGACAGAGACGAACATTTGTTTCTGTGAGGTGAAGGTGTTTGAAGGTCATTCAAGCACTTATTTGATTATTTCTTCATTACAGCATTTACAGACGTGACAGGAGATCACGTGATTTAAAACAGAAAACATTATTTTCATGCTGCTCTTGGAATATTTCTCGCTTGGACTCAAAGATGAACTGGTCAGATTCTGGGGGTCAAAGGTCAAAGGTCACATTTTTGACCATAACTCAAGAATTCATGTTAATTACGACAATATCACACACAGACGTGTCAGAGGGTCAAATAATGAAGTGATGAGGTCAAAGGTCATCCTCACTGTGACATCATCATGTTGTGTCCATTATTCAGCAGCATCACTCAGGGACAGAAGGCCACATGTTTCAGATCCTGAATCAGTGACTCTGATCTTGAACCTGAGCTGATTGTTTGGATCTTCTGAACTGCAGGTTCATTGTGTTTGAAGCCTCCACGTTTCAGTCTGTAGCTTCTCTGCAGCAGCGGCCACGAAGCATCGTCATCACTGCGAGCTGAACATCTTTAATTAAACTACATTTTTTATATGAGTCTGAACAGAATGATGGAAGCTGCAGCTCGACTGGTTGGTGGAGAAAAACAAGCAGGAGGAGGTGATGCTAGCTTTAGATTTCCACTCCTTCCTCTTCCTGCTGCTGCCAGTTTCAGCAGACTCTCCTTCCAGGAAGATAAAAAACACACATGTTGATATTCAGCTGACGAAGCAGCAGTGGCGGCAGCAGCGGCATTGTTCTGCTGTGGAGCCTCAAAGTGTGTGTGTGGAGGAGGTCGAGGTGGACGGATGGGTCAACAACATGTCTGACTTTCACACTGGAGAGAACAGTTTGCTTCTCATCTCCCACCAAGACTCAACACTGCTCCCCCCGCAATCAAACTGAGCTCCAACTCTAAACCTGGTCAACAGGACCCAGAAGCAGGACGGCCAGACACGACGGCTGACGGAACAAACAGCTTTTAACAAGACAAAGACAGAAACCAGACACAGAAAACAGGCAGGAAAGACAACAAGAACCTCGAACCACGAGCGCAGACGGGCTGATGACTGAAAGACACTCTGAGGGAGGACCAGAGAGGAAGACTGACGAGGGACAGGTGAAACTCGTCCACAATCACAAGGGCGGGAAAGACACAGAGGCAGGAAGTAAAACAAAGCATGACACATGAGGAGAAACGCTTTCAGCATAAAACAGGAAATAACTAAAACTGAGACGCAGCCCGACTTCAACCGTAGTGTCAGATCAGTCGTCTTTCCCCCAGGTCAGACTCTGAAGGATGAGACTCTTCCAGTTTTCATGCTGTGATCGTACAGCAGCTGTAGACACGGTGTTCACGGAGGTCTTAAAATAAAGGAGGTCACGATGGGAGGAGTCGTTGGTGGTGTAATAATGTGGAGCTTTGTGAAGGCGTCACTTTGGCCTCATCGTCACCACATTTCTCACTATTTTCACAATGTTTCCAAACCGATCGATCGATCGATTAATGGAGGAAATGATCAGCTGATTGATCCAGAATGAAAAGAATCATTAGTTCAAATGAAGCTCAACCAGCTCCAACAGTAAAATCCTGCTTTGACATGAACGACTGAGTCACAGTAATCTGATGAGGTCAGATAGAACAGGAGAACAGGAGAACAAGAGAACAGAAGAACAGATAGAACAGGAGAACAGGAGAACAGATAGAACAGGAGAACAGGAGAACAGATAGAACAGGAGAACAGTCACAGGGATATTTTACTGCAGTACTTTCACTTTAATACTTCAAGTACATTTTATTGATTATACTTTCATACTGGTGACTTATAGTTTGTGGTAACCAGAGGAGTGCAGCTGGGGTCCTGGTCTGCAGCTGGAGTCCTGGTCTGTAGCTGGAGTCCTGGTCTGCAGCTGGAGTCCTGGTCTGGTCTATTTTAGCAGTTTCCTGATGAAACGTGTGTGAAATGTCCTTTTGTCAGGTTACTGTAAGAAAACATCTTTGTTCCTTTGTGTTGATGTCCTTCAGTCTGCAGACGGTCTGAACCAATGAGGCTCATCGGTTATTTCTTGGTGACTATTAGTGACACAGTTAAAACACTGGGTTCAGTGAAGCGCAGCATGAGCTGCGTTCAGTGACTTACCTGGCAGTCCGTGTGACTGAGTCAGGATGAACCTACATACAGGTGTGAAAGCGAGGATGAACCTTCCATCAGACCTTCAGACAGTAAGGCCCAGCTGTAGACCAAACTGAAACTCAGCTCTCCACTTGAAATAAAATGAAATTATAATAGTTATATTTGGTAAGTCAGAGCGTCTGAGTCCTTTAATATCTGGCCTCCTCTGACCTGAGAACAGCTCTGTGTTCATAATAACATTAATAACAGGTCAAGGCTCAGTGTTTTCCATGTAGGTAGATTAGAGGGTGTGGTCCGTGGGCTGTGAGTGGAAGATGCAGCTCCTTAAGCAACAAATCGTCATGACAACCAACAGACTCGGTGTAGTTAGTGAAGTCATCCTTTGTTCATTCTCTGTGAGGCGGGTCGACTTCTTCTGTTCACATCCTCAGAGACTGAAGCAGTTCAGTCGATGTCCTGTCCTGTCCCAGGTCTCATACAGACACGCTGACGTCCACACAGCCTGAAGGACACCGCAGAGACGGACTGGGGGCTTCCGAGCTCGTCTGGTTCTTCTTATCCTGCGTACGCCTTGTGGGTTAATTTAAACACAAGATCCTTGTGCTCAAACAGAGGATTCATTCTCAGTGAAGAACCTTGGAGCTCTAATCTGCCTCTATACCTGCCAAAGAGCAGTGATTCCTAACACGTCTCTGGGGGTCATGAGGTGGAAACCTCCCTTCAACGGTGTTTCGCCTACTTAGTCCCACTACACCTCCAGGAGGTTAGGCAGTGAACTCCGGCGTCCCAGAGTCACCCCCCCTAGTGCCAGTTCACACTGCTCCTACACAATCCAAACAGCACTGCCACGTTCAACTGACCCAGAGATGCTCCAGGTAGTGGCCAGTACCGATGCTACCATTTCGCTAATGCTAATGCTAACAGCTAAGAAGAACAGAAGAAGACAATACAGTACCGATGCTACCATTTAGCTAATGCTAATGCTAACCGCTAAGAAGAAGAAGAAGACAATACAGTTCTGATGCTACCATTTAGCTAATACTAATGCTAACCACTAAGAAGAACAGAAGAAGACAATACAGTTACGATGCAACCATTTAACTAATGCCAATGCTAATGCTAGTGCTAATACTAAATGCTAACCGCTACCTGCTAAGAGGAACAGAACAAGACAATATAGCTAGATTCACCTATACTGTTAATGTTAACTGCTAGATGCCAATGATAACTGCTAAGATACTTTCATACTACCACCGCTTTAGCTATTGTTAGCTGCTACAATGCTACCACAGGCCTAAATGCCACATGTAACTGCCAATTGCCGCACTACCATCATCTACCCCTGCCTCTCACCAACTGCACTGGATCATGTATATTTACTGTAAATGTGATGATGCTCGTGTAGCACTTGTCATGTTGGTGTGTTGTGTCCCATAACATGTAACTACTCAAAAATCCCAAAACTCTGGCTCCCCCCAGAAGAACCTTCAGTACATTGACATCTGTCTTTGACAGAGACATGTCAAACACAGAGTGTCTCGCAGACTTCTGTCCTTCCACTTTATTTCTATGAACTTTGAGTTTGCTGATTCTTCCTGATGTGGCTGTTTTCTTAGAGACTTGTCAAGGCCATCTGAAGGACACATGTGGGTCTCTGTCCTCCTTCCCTCCTGCTGTATCCGTCTCCTCTGGGAGGCTTTTCTTTCCAACTGAAGTGTTTAAAAAGGCGAAATGTCAAACAACTAAAGTACTTCTGAAACTGCTGTTTGAGCTCCTCGGCCTGCTGTCTCGCTCTCTCTTCTCCAATCACAGCGCAGAGGCAGATACAGTTCTTTGGCAGGCGGGTTAATAACTCGCTTTGCTCTGGATGCCTTAAATTGGTTTCCATTGACACCTGCTATCTCTCAGCAGATAGCACAGAGGACCTCATCAAGTGTAAAGACGCTGATGGTGGGGAGCCAAATAACCCACTATAGAGCAATAACTTCCATTCCATATATACGCGGCTTTTATTGTTGCCGTGTCGAAGCCCGGAGTTTTGTTCCTCCTCCGCTGATGATGTTGCCTTTCAGCTCTGCGGCTCTGTCACTTTTCAGCTGCCCTCGATGCCTTGTAAAGATAAACCATTCATTTCCATTCATGCTTTTTAATTGCCTTGCCATGAGGTTGAGCTTATCTCAAATTAGACATTCAAATATTGAAATATTTGTCGTTACGTAGCTTCTCTTTCTTTTAGTCGGAAAGGGAAGATAATCCGGTGCAGGGCAGCGACAGACGTCTGCTGGGAGAGAAAGGAATAAAAAAGAGACAAAAGTTAAAGGTACAGTCCATTGTAGTTTAATTTGTGCTAATTATGAATGTGAATCGCTGGATTTTAAACCGGTAAGACTCTTCTATGAAATGCCTTAAACCCTGAAATCTAATATAACATAATAATATAGACCATATAAGTGTAGATGATCTGAGGCTGAATCATGATGTCTTTATGTTGTATGACTGTTTTTTATTGATTCCATCGCAGTCGTTTGTGTGACAGACGGATGAAAACCTTCGTCTCAGTGTTGAACATGAACATGTGTGCGGCATGGAAACGTGAAGAAAAAATGAGCTGAATTGCTGTTTAGCTCAGGGCGCACCAGGACTAATGTGTTGCCATAGCAACTGGCATCACGTGGTGTTCAAGTGGAGTCGTTGATTTTATTTGAATCTTATTTTAGCGTCCGTACCATCTCGGAGTGTTGCACAGGAAAAACCCTCGTGGTGATGGTCAGTTGACTGTGACTGTTTCTACGCAGCCAGCAGAACGTCCTCTTCCCTCGAGCTGCACCGCCGCTTTTCCTGGAGCTCCGGGCTAAAGTCCAGACTGCTGCACCCACATGTTCACAGACTTGTTCCATCAGGACGTCCAGGTGGAGCAGTTACACTTTTTCTGCCTTACAGAACACAGGTGTGTGTGTGTGTGGTTTAAATCATTGTACAAACAGTAAAACTGAGTTGAGGACATTAAATTAGGACATTGTGTCCTTCCTGATGGTGGACTGGTTAGCTGAGGACTGACCAACAAACAAATGAGGAAACTGTGATGGAAATGTGAATGTGGAAGAAATGTGATTCTAAAAGAAGGAGATGGAGGAGAGAGAAAGAGCAGCAGAACCTCAAGGTAACAGAGCGAGGAGCCCTCACGTCTCCTCCTCTTCGTCCTGCCGTCCATTCCCACTGCGTGTCCTCTGTTGTTTCTTACCTGAGACGCAGCAGAATCAGACAGACAGTCGGTCAGCGAACGAGTCTGTCTGTGAAAGTCCTCGTCATTCACCGACTGCAGAGCCGACGGAGGTGGAGACGGAGATGGAGGCGGAGACGGAGACAGAGACAGATCGGTGGACAGGAGTGGCTCATTAACAGGTGTCTGCAGTCTGGACAGAATCTGTCTTTTTTTTCTCACCTGGAGTTTGAACATGCAGTCAGCAGCATCAACAACTCTAACAACCACCCAGTGGATCTCTGTGTTTGTATTGTGACAGTGGTTCTTCATGGGGGGAGGAGCTCATGGGGGGAGGAGCTTATGGGGGGAGGAGCTCACGGAGAAGACAAAGAAATACAACATTATGTTAAACTTCATTTTCCAAAACATTTTTAAATTCATCTCCTGAAGGACTGATGCAAACATCAACACATGATGCAGCCTGAGCTGTGAGGAGGATCACAAAAAGACTGGAAACCAGGTCCAAAAGTACAAATCTCCCCAGTCTGACACCCACATTTCACAGCACAGCAGTAACAGAGTTACTACATTTAACTGTTTTATTCAGAAGAGTATAATAATCCACAGAAACAATCATCCAGGTTATAACTCCTGTGAGCACGTAGAGGCCACATGTTGGTTTCAATATGGCCGCCTCACTCGACCAATTAGGATCTGCCATGTCATGTCCACCGCCGACAGAAGCCAACGAGAGTCTACACTGACAGGGAGTGAGGAAATTTACATTACAAAAGACAAAATACTTCTCCCCCTCAGAGGGTAAATTAAAGCCAAATACAGGAATTCAGTGCAGGGGGGGGGTATTACAAAAGCTTCAGAAGAATAACTATACCAGCTCAACATAAAGATATTTAACCGAAATACCAGTTACAGATACCCAAAACATGACTGTTGGCCTAAACATAGATTACCTGTGTCGAGGACGTGTCTCTACAATCTCTCTGGTCCTCTGGGTTCTTTTAATGAAGCAACAGGAGAAGATGTTGAGTCCCAAAAAATCAGTTTTATTCTAACATCAATAGAATGTGTAAGGTTAAAGAGCTCATGAAGTCTGACACACGACCCCTCCCTGACCCAGTATTTTATAGACAGAACACGAGGAGATGCTGAAACAGTCGTCGGCTCCTCCTCGTTGCCGTCGGCGCTCTCTCTCCTCTGCTCAGTCATCTTCGAGAATCCAACGTCACCACAGCAACCTGTTAGGAAGGACACATCTAGAGAGACACCCTCATCCCTGACGCCAACCTGTTCTGTCTTAAATCGAGGGCCCCAAGATGTCCCCCATGCCAGGCCTCTATCTCAAAACCTCCTGTTCTAGGTCACACTGGCCTCAGATATATTCTGCACACAGAGAATCACTCCTCGTCTAAATCACTTCTATGAATAATAAAAGAAAAACTTCACCAGGAGAAGAAGAATTTCTGTCGATTATTCAGTCACACAATCCATCAGCAGAAAATATGAATCAGATCAACACATCAGGATCCAACGATCATTGATGTCAGCATGTGCATGTAATCTATTAGCAGAATATATGTGTGTACTCAAACGTATCAAAGTACAGGAATATGACCCAAATATCCATCACCTGAATATTAATTATTATTACTATTTATCTGGATAAATATAGTAAATGGACGTATTTTAAATCAACATATGTAAAATGTTCCATTTCTGTTGTGTTGTTATCAGTTTTATTGAACTGGAACGAGTGTAAGGCTTCGTGCTGTGTTTCCAGCTAATCATCCATCGTCTCTCATCATCAGCCTCCAGCTGAACGTTCTGTGTTCTGAGGTCTACCTGTCCACCAGTGTCCCTCATGGAGATCTCTTCATGTTGCATTACGACACCACAGCGATGCTGCCAGCTCACCAGCGTTTCTGACAACTTCAGACACATTTGGAGCCATTTGAAACGTGAGCTGATGGTTCCCACCACTCTCAGAATGATCCTATTCTATATGTATGTTTTATATTTATAATACAACAGTAATGTAACAAAGAGCACTAACACTGGCCCAGAACGAGCCGCTGAGTCTGTGTGAAGTTAATCAGTACGGTGGAGGTCAGAGGCAGATGAGGCTCAGACAGTTAGCCCATATTTACTTATTTCTGACACATTCTTGCAACTACATTTACATTAGTTGTAGACATTATGTACAAGAGATAGATGCACATCAGTGTGAACAGACCACAGGACATCCATAATGATAGCCAGACACTGAAGTAGAAAAAGCTCTGAGAGTCCACCAAGGAGACATCAGAGGTCCGTTTCACAAAGCAGGTTTACTGAAAACTCTGAGTATGTTAACCCTGAAATGAGGGAAACTCTGAGTTTTCCGTTTCACATAGGAAGGTAAGTCAAACCAGAGAAAGAGGGGTAACTCAAGCCTGTTTCACAGACAGGGGTAAGTTAAACTCCGAGTCAGTTACCGCAGTAACTGACTCTGTGAACCTAACCTGGTCGGGACCAGGTTTTACTCAAGGAACCTCGAGTTTCTCTGTGTCTCCGCCCTCTTTCAACCACACACCATATTTCACTTCCTCATTCATTCATTCAGTCGGCAGACGAGTTTTGGCATAGTTCTGCCGTCTGTTATTAAAAAAAATCATTAAAAATATCAGTCAGTGGGAAGTCCATTAGGCACAGTAGGTGGTGACTTTTTTCGTTAACATGGCATGTTAACGTCTTTTGATCATGATCCAGTGGATGAAGGTGCAGCGATACTGTGCAGAGAATTAAATATTCGTCGGGAGATAGTTTCCAGTGTTAGGCCACCACCCGTTCTTCGTGCATCTGCCTTCTTTCTGTTAGCTGAGTAAAAGTCTGTGTTAGTTTAAATATAGGCTTAATTATTTAACATAACATGATATAGATGAGAACACTTTTTTCATTTTTAAATTTTATTTCATTCGTTAACAAAAACAAAACATTATATGAACACAATATAACCAATTTTACAATGAAAGGGAGCCACTTAATATTTACTTTACAATGTAAAACATGATCAAAATGAGGTAGCTACCTCCATGAGATCATGCCGAGGTCTTACCTGTTTCAACCATGTTTTTATATTTCATTTTAAGCTGCTGCCAAGTGCGCTTCTCCCCCGCGGGATTGCACCTAAATGAAATAAATTAATAGGCAACCATTCAAGCAGTTTTGCCCTGTAATATTATTGTGATTTCAAAGGACTACATTTATACTCACGCATTGACCCGAGCAGCAATGTTCTCCCACGCCGTCTCCCTCTCCTTCGCAGCTGCAGCGGTGTTGGACTTCCGTCTAAAAACGTGTTCATATTCGCTGTATGAGCGCATTAAAATGTCTAATTTCCAGTGGCGTGAAGTACGCAGCCTTCCGCTTCCCCGTTGCCATGGTGAATCCTTAAATCGGGGTTCCATTGATGCTGTCTTTTTAAAGTTGCGGTGCACGCGCTTAACTCGAGGTGAACCTACTCTGAGTTAATCAAACTAACTCAAATCTGCTGTTGTGGAATCAAAAACTCAGAGTTTCCTATCTCAGAGTAGATCAACTCAGAGTTCAGGGTTACACTCAGAGTTTGTTGAACCTGCTTTGTGAAACGGACCCCAGAGCTCAGTACAAACCCAGAGTTCAGCTACCAGTGAATGAGTCCTGATGTCAACAAAGACCAGAAGCATCAGAGACGCTCAGTTTGAGACTCAATACACAGGATTACAACAGGCCAAAGAAAATAAACCCAAGTGACGCCTCGTGAGTCTATTAGACAATCTTAGTGATTTTCCATCAGTCGAGTTTCCTCCTGTCGTCCAGCCATGCTGGCGGCTCCAGGGGACGAGCTGAGAGCTTTGATGGAGGCTCCACGAGTCGAGACGATGGAGAGTAATCTGATTCTGACAGGTGGAGTATGGATTATGGACTTTTTGGTTGTTGCCTGTCGATATAGAGTTCACCTCTTCTGTTGCTGAGCAACACTGTCATTTTCTGAACTATATTATATAATATTCTGCAGGACGGATGTGACCCACGAGCTGCCAGTTAGCGGTCACCGGTTTATGGGCTGGCTCCGGTTTGACTTACCGTTACCGAGGTCAGGAGTAAGAGTAAGACACGAGTACCAAACTGTGCTCGCTCCATCCTTTGTCAGAATGGGCATAAAAACCAATGTAGTCTGGTGCACATTAGCTTCCAGGCTTGAAAAGTGCAGTCATACATGATCCTGATACACTGACTCGTGTTTCCAGCCAGCTTTGGTTTTCTCAGGATCAGAGATCTGCAGATTCTCTCACTAATTATGTTTTACAGTTCGCAGTTCTACCCACATTTTCTCTACACAGTATTTTTATTCCAAGTTCAAAAACTTTCTTCCATTATCATGCTAGCGAAGAAAAGACATTTTCCACTGCGGTGAACACTGAAGAGCTTTGTCAGCATGTTTTCCTGCTGCGCCCGAATACCACCAGCATCCTGTCCTCCCTCCTGAAACACTAATTGGTTTGGTGGTGACTAATCTAATTGGACACTGAAGGTTAGTTATGTGAATCCACACAGAGCCCCCCCCCCCAAACTGCTCTTATCTATCGCTCAGAAAGAGGCTCAGAGACGGCGGGGGGAGGAGACTGAGGACAACGGAGAGAGAGACAGAGAGAGATAGACGGAGGGAGAGAGGGACAGAGAGAGAGAGACGGAGACTAAAGTATCTTCAACAAATTTAAAGAAAATCTGCTAAAGAAAATGTGACTGCTGTTTTGTTTTATGTGATTATTTTTAGTGGGTTCATGCAGATCAGCCGTGTCTGACGGTCCAGTTCTCCTCAGGACACCATCACACCTCTGCAGACGAAGAGGACGTCATCAAAGACCGCCGGTCGAGCCTCAAACAGTGAAAAAATGTTGAAAACATTTGTCTTTGTTTCATGCATTAATGTGATGACAGTAAGCGAAGAGGAGAACCTTCTTCTTCTTCCCCGTGAGACCCCAACCCTCGTCTGGACTCCTCATGGAAACTCTGGATCTTCCTGCTCCACCCTTGCCCCCCTCTGGACCTGTTCTGTCCACTAACCCCGAAGACTTGGATCAGGAGAGAGTAGGACTGTGCACCTCTGAACTACCCACATTTTCTCTACACAGTATTGCAGAATATCTCGGGAACTCTTTGATTTACTTGCTGAACATTTCTTAAAACATCAGTCACGTCTGTCTCCTGCCCCCCCTGTCAGGACCTGCCGGTGGAGTCGGTTAAATCCCTATTTGCATCAGTGAAGCAGCATGTCCTCATTCTCACACTGTCATTGGCTGTATGAAGTGTCTGTCATTTGCATCAGTTGGCTCAATCTTTACACGACAGTAGAGAACGAGACACCTCCTTTCAACGTGGACTCTCATTGGCTATTGGTCGGTGTGGATATGACATGGAAGATCCTAACTGGTCAAATGAGGTGCATCTTGAGACCAACATGTCACTGATGTGTCCATGCATTCTGCCTTTAGGACGGAGAAAACGTGGAGGATTAGCACGTCACCAGCTAATCTGAAATGATAAAACATCTTTGTGTGGATCGTTACAGAGTTTTGGACTAAATATTTTACTGGATCGAACCTTTGCCAGTGTAACCATTTCTAGCGTTAGCGTTAGCTAGCTAGGCTAACTTATGCTATGCTTCAACCGCAGTTCAGATTAATTTCTGGCAAAAACCTAACAAAATCTCCTCAAAACGTGTAATAATGAACAGAAATCTGTAAAGATCCTGATCTTAAAAAGCGATGGCCACACCTTTAATACAGACAATCGTCCTGTTCACAGCAGTTGTTCGAGCAGTTTCTGCTCGTTTGATCCTCCAGGTGGAGATTTTTAAACATGGCTGCCGGAACACAAAAAGTCTAAATTATCTAATGTGAGACGAACAATAAATAGAAGTTTACAGCTAAAAAAGTCGTTACCTTTGAATGTTTACTCAGAGTACATTTAAACTGAGACACAGTAAAAAGAGAAGTACTTTTATTAGAGTATTCTGGTACTCTCTCCATCCCTGACCGTTGAAGATAAAATAAAACTTCCCGCTCTTGATGCCTCTGAACCTCCATGGCCAGCGTGAGGGCACGGAGGGGGGGCAGAGCAGATCTCTGCACATTTATTCTACTCATCTGAATGTGGGGAAGGACGCTGTTATACTGGCAGGAGGAGCAGGTGAGTTCTGTGGGTGGTGCGTTCAGGGTCTGGAGACTCTGTGTTATTGATGATTCTTAATGAAAAACAGGCTTCTCAGGAAGTGAGATCGAGTGGTTCATTTTCTGAAAATCCCTCATGCAGTTCAGGTATTTTCTTTTTATTCCCAACAGATTTTCAGAGCCCATAAAAAGAACCTTGTTATATCTCAATTAGACCACAGACAAAGAGAAAGGAGACAAGACAATTCTACAGATCCAAGAGATCCCGCTGACGTCATTGTTCCGAGGTCCACGTGTGACGAGGAATGAGACAAAACATAGACTCCTCAAGGCAATTCATGTGAAAAAGCTTTCTAAGAGTAAGACACGAGTACCAAACTGTGTTTCCTCAGAGATTATATATAAAAAATAACCAAATGTTTTTTATTTCATGTTGATACATTCTTGGACAACACCACAGAATAGTTGCATGAGTGGCCAAATGTAAATCTCTCCCACAACATTGGCACGTAAGCAGCAAGGGCAACATGAATATACCGAGTACAAACAGTAAAAAACATACATGCTTCCTTTTTTTTAACAAGTATTTTGTTTTTTTAAATATATATTCATCTTTTTCTCCATTTCCCATAATTTCCAGGAAAATAAGAAACCCATCAAAGCCATATTCTGCTGTGTGAGAAAGTATCAGTGGAGGAAAGAAACAGAAAGGAAACCAGAAACAGTACAGTTCAGAGCAGACAGGTGGATCAACTGTGGGACAATTTCATTATTTTACGCTTTTTTTCAGATTCTGTTTCAACATTGAACATATCAGGCATGCATTGACAACCTCGACATCAACACCTCCTGTTGTATCAGTAGTCCATGAAATCACCAGATGTTCAGCTCGAATCCAGCGACGCCTGGACCCAAGGAGGTTCTTTTAAAGTTGGCTACAACATAGTTAAGGTCATCGTCATCATCATCATCATCATCATCATACACCTACAAATACTGGAGAAGTCATCATGGATGCACGTGTGGAGAAGGAACACACATGTTGGGATGGGATGTTTTCATCATGGGACCACGAACGTTTTAAACAGCTCAAACAGAAAAACACATTTTTTTCTTTTTTTTTGTTTTGCTTTGTGTCTGCGACCAGCCGAGGAATCTGATTTTTACCGTCAGTCCACTGAAGGAAGGTTTGGACTCACAAAAAACAGAAGGAAAGTGGGTTTTTTTTGCTGTACCATCCATTTCTGGATAACCATGAAAAATTCATAGCTCTGATTTATTACAAGTTCCTGATTTCAGATCTCGTTCCCGTTCAGAACTTGCCTGAGAATCATCAAGTTTTAGGTTTTCTTCAGTATCAAAGTGAACTAGTGATCGTTGTCTGTACATCCATGGATACACTGCTAACAGGAGCTGCTAACAGGAGCTGCTAACAGGGGCTGTAAACAGGGGCTGCTAGCAGGAGCTGCTAACAGGGGCTGCTAACAGGGGCTGTAAACAGGGGCTGCTAACAGGAGCTGCTAACAGGGGCTGCTAACAGGGGCTGTAAACAGGGGCTGCAAACAGGAGCTGCGAACAGGAGCTGCTAACAGAGGCTGCTAACAGGAGCTGCTAACAGGGGCTGTAAACAGGGGCTGCTAACAGGAGCTGCTAACAGGAGCTGCTAACAGGGGCTGCTAACAGGAGCTGCGAACAGGAGCTGCTAACAGGAGCTGCTAACAGGGGCTGCTAACATGGGCTCCGAACAGGAGCTGCTAACAGGGGCTGCTAACAGGAGCTGCTAACAGGAGCTGCTAACAGGAGCTGCTAACAGCTAATTCAGGGCTCAAGCTGTAGCCCAAAGCAAAACTTGCTTGCGAGGAGGGTTAAATCTGAGATAACCGGACCTGGTGGTAGACACCTATCACTGAGTCCAGTTTCCTGGACCGAGGATCTTTGCAGACAACATTATGGCTCCCCTTTACTTCCCTCAAACATTATGGGAACCGTAGTACTCAAACTCAGCGCATGCTAACAGGAATAAGACAAAGAATAAAAGTGGCAGTGACAGAAATCCAGCAGTATGTTAATGTTCAGTATTTACTGAACCTCAGGATGTACTACTACAACTATTCTATTCAATCATTCTGCTGTAATTAGCAGGCGTAGTGAGTTCATGTAGGATCCCATCACTTCACTGAACGAAGCTAATTATATGTTTTCAGTTCTTTTCAGGACGTTTTGTGCCAAATGAAATTTTAGCAACAAAAATCAGATTCCAGGTGGCAGCGAGAGCAAAGCCCTCGAAATCTCAAAGCGAAGAATATGGCTTTAATAAAAAACAATGTGCATCCAAGAAGCAAGAGCAAAACAGATTCATCGTCGACGTCATAATCATCGCTTCAAAGAAAGAGTCAACAACCGAAGGAGGCCAACATATAAGCCATAAAGAACGACACGCGCGCGGACAGGAAGGTTGGAAAACTTGCAGTTTGGAAGTACATTAAAAGACACGAGGAGGCAGCTCCGCGGAAAGGTCACGCCCGGCCGAGACGGCGTCGTTTGACATCAACAGCGGAGACGCAGAGACGAGAGCTCCGCCCACCGGTCACGGTGATCCCTCGTCATCACATTTCACCACATCTTTTTTAACTCGTCTTTGCTCCCTCTCTTCTCTTTGACTGAGTGAGTATCTGTGTGCCCAAAGGAAAGTCCCACAATGCTTTGCTTTAGCGTCCGAAAGTCTGCGGTGGGCAATGAAGCACGAGACCAAAAAAATCAAATAAGAAAAAAATAAAAAACATTCGTCTCTTCTTGTTTTTAGCCAGCAGGGCGGCAGAACAAACCTCTCCAGCTCTCGCTCTCTTCCTCCGTTTTCAGCCTCTCGTGACGGACGAACGCTGTTAGATCACGAGGTCGTTGTAGCTCACGTATTTCTTCTTTGCTGCTGGACCTGAAAAGAGGAGGAAGTGGACAAAATGAGCGTGAGCGCTGGTGGCTGTCATTCAGGGGAAGGTTAATGGTCAGTGTTACGATGGAGGTGAAGGGGGAGTTAATGACAGAGGTGAATTAAATTACCCGGAGTTTTCAAAATAAAGCTTGAATTATGATCTTTGGAGAGGAAGATGAGGCAGTTTGTCTTCGCGCTGCCTGAGATGACTGACAGCACAGCCTGAAGACAAAGGCCGCCTCTTCTTCTATAACTCTGTGTCATACAGTGATGAAACGTTTGTCGGTGTTGAGAGGTCATAAAGTAAAAGCATCTGCAGCAGAAGACAAACGGAGAAATGAAAAGCTACGTCCTGCTGCCGTCTGTAGGTCAGACACGTGCAGCAGCAGCTGAAGCTGAAGATACTGCACATCAGAGGGAAATACATAAAGACACTCTCAGCCAATCAGCTTCCTAACTGGGAGGTCGACGCCTCGTTGTTCAGGTTCAGGTTGAGCCAGGTAGCGTCCACATCTCTGGAAACAACACTGACCTTCTCTAAACTGAGTTAATATCTTCTGTTGAGTCTTAATTAACTGCTCCGTTATTAACAGAGAGCATTAACGACACGAAACAGGAAAATAATCCTGACGCAGAGACTTTGTGCGTCTCATGGAAAAAGACGCAGTGAAGCTCTCTGCAGTCGTCTGAGCGTCCAGTTTGACAGAAACAAATAAAATCTTTAAGACTATTAATTACTTCATCTGAAATGAATGATTCCTGGTATTGAACATGAATTAACAACTCTATTATTAATAGAGAGTATTAACTACTAAAAAAGGTATAAAGAATTGATTCTTGTCAGATAGAGTGATGACTAACCGGTATTTGGGTGTGTTCTATACATAATGTAACTGTCAATGTCTGCAGTTATTTATTAACGTTATTTATCGGTAACTGCTGAATATATGGATCATGTGTAGGTTGAGGATGAATCAGGATGTTTCAGTCATGAGTTTTTTTGATAAAAATGTAATAGTCATGTAAGTTTACACTTCTTCCTTCTCTCTTTCGCTCATGTAATCTGAGATCAGCATGAGTTGAGGAAGGTGACTTTTTTTTTTGTTATCACTTTTTGTCTGTTTGCTTTGTTTTTTTCGTTTTTTTTTCATTACATGTTCGAAATAAAGGAATCAATCAATCAATCAATCAATCAATCAATCAATCGATCAATCAACAAAGACGTCTGCTCGCTGGACATCCTGTCCTGTTTGAAGGAATCTCGCCAAGGGAAAATTCACTTCCTGCACCAGCAGCCAAATTAGCTTCTTCAAACAGAAGAACGTCTGAACTGCTGTCAGTCACATTAGATCAGATTATTAGATTAGATTAGATCAGATTAGATTAGATTAGATTAGATTAGATTAGATCAGATCAGATCAGATTACATTAGATTAGATTAGATTTTCGTCGTGCACTGTTTGGGGCTGAAAACAGTCTACTTACATTTTAACATTATTCTGTTGCTGAATTTCGGTTGATCTTGTAAACAGGATCATCAGATTAACGTCCTCGTTCTAAACCTTTACCCTCGAGCCGGCGCTCCCAAACGCCACAGACGGAGAAGTTCAAGGTCGTGTCTTCAGCTGGGTCGACGCGGCGAGATGTAAATCAGGCCCTCAGATGTGAATTTAACCGGCAGAACAGGCGTCATCTGTTCTCTTTAGTTACGACCAACTTCCTATCTCCCTCCTGCAGCTGCGGCTCCCCCTCCCTTTCACCGGTGACCACTTGGCCCCCAGTGTTCATCCAAAAGCCCACTATAAAAGAGAAACCGACGTAATACGCTCATGAAGGCCTGGAAGTATCCTGAACCTCCATGACTTTGTCCTAACGTGTCTCCTTCATACAGGAAGCAGCCAGTTCTGAGTCTGACAGGGTTCAGATATTCAGTCCAGACTGCTGGAGTCCTCCTGCAGAGTGTTGCTGGGGGGTTTCTCCTCCCCTATCGGACTGACAGTATGATGAAGAGTAGCCTCTGCGTGCCGTTTACATGCAACAGCTGTTAGTCCATCTGACTGCTCATCAGCAGATTTTCAGGATTTTCAGGGTCAGATTTTGTCCTGGTTTGGGTACTTTTACTCAGAGTTGAGTATTTGTGGCTGGTGGTCAGAAGTGAAACACACAGAAACAGTCTGATATCTAAATTCACTTCCTTTTTAAATACATCTGTTCTCTCAGAGTGCTCAATGCTCGTGATATTCATTTTGTAAATTAGAAAACGTGTCAAAGTGACTCGTGGGTCATGTGACTGGGACCCAGATTGACCCAGTTGATTTGTTGACGTCTGAAGCTTGCTGCTGAACCTTCATTTTAAATGTGTCTCACAGACGTGTTAGAAAGACGAATCCCAGAGGAAATGAATGCAGCAGAAGCATCTCACTCGGGGTGAGGTTTGGAGGTACTGGCTGTGGCAGCGCAGTTTTTAGAGAAATGTCTTTGTTGTATAAGGAATCAGCTTGTGGAGAGTCAGAGAGGCTCATGAGAGCAGAATCAGAGAGATCTGGCCTTTGAAGAGCAACTGAGGGCAGGAGAACGGCGAGCGATGGAGGTCTTTGTTAGGAATCAGCTGTAGGAGCAGCGAGGAAGGAGGAAGGAGAAGGAGAGAGGGCCACAAGTGGTGAGAAGAAAAGATGAAGCCATCTTAAGTGACTGAGGGCTATTACAGCAGGGGGGGGGAGGCGAGAGAGGGAGATCAAAAAGAGAGAGCATTATGAAAACATTTGAAACCAGAAGACCTGAGCAGAACGAGTGCAGGCTGCAGGAAGAGAGAAATGGAGTGAGAAACGAGGGGGGAGTCGAGACTGGATCGGCCCGGGCCAACAGATGGCTCTGCCGGTCTTCAGGGAGTCATGACTGAGCTGCAGTCTGCCAGCACAGCTCCAGCACTGCTGTGTCTTCTCTACAATGAACTGTCTCTGAATGCCCCCCCCCCACCCCCCACTGCACAATAACAAACAGGACTGATTGATGAGATCCCATAGGTGGCACCAGAGAGTCTTTCAGGGTCTTAATTATTTACAGAACTTAAATACACCAATAACTAGACGACGCACGCGCCACTTTCCGAGAGCCTCCTTGGAGACACGTCACCATGGTAACCTGTGCCAACCAACTTCGCTTCTCCCAGCATTTGCAATAATCCCTATAATAAATCCTTGGAGTGCGTTTATAAATGGAAGCATATTAATAAGTCGCCTTGGTCGCCATCCACCATTGCTGTTGTCGTCAAGCCGCATTGCATTGTGGGATGTTTGTGCTGGAATAGTGTCCAGTGTTTTTAGACTGAAATATTCACTGGAAATAGTCTGCATTTCATACTGCGATGTCGGACAAAAATCTCACGTACTATTTTAGCATACTTATTAGTATGTTAGCATGGAGAAGGCAGACGGCTGCAGAAACCCTCGACAAAATGACTTCAAAACCACAGACAGAAGAACAGATGTTAGCCAGTTAACATCGCTAGCATCGCACACAACCAGCTAACAACTGGCTAACATTGCTAACAGCCAGTAAACATTGCTAGCAACCAGCTAACATTGCTAACTGCCTGCTAGCATTGCTAAGGGCTGACTAACATCGTTAACAGGGGTGTTCAGTATACAGTATACACGAACAAATCTCAAAGCATCTTTAAAAGTGGGCGAGTGCAGCGAATCACAGATTGTCATTGATGAAACAGCTTTTAGCTTTCAGAGAGCTCTGCTGTGAGCTCAGCTGTGATTCACAATATGTTGCTTCTTGATTAAAAGCATAAATGACTGCAAGCCACAGAAATATAATATGATAACCCTGCCACAGGCTGGAGCCTTTGGAGGCTAATTTTGTTCTCAAATAAATGTAATTGGACTAGCAACAATGAAGCTGAAGACACTCAGAATCAGAGCTGAATGTTAACGTAGCATGAACTGAACAGTGAGGTGACCACTTAGCTGAGAACAGAAGTGAGCAAAGTGACCACAAATCTTTAAACATCACAAAAATCTGGCTAACAACCAGCTAGCACCAGGATATTATCGCTAACAGCTGGCCAACATCACTAACATCTTGCTAACATCATTAATAGCTTGCTTACATCATGCTAACATCAAAGACAGCTGGCTAACATTGTTAACAGCCAGCTAACATCCGGCTCACATCACTGACAGCAGGCTAACATTGTTAACAGCTGGTTATCATACTTCTAACATCACTAACAGACAGCTAGCATCCCACAATCAGCCGGCTAGCATTGCTACCAGCTGGCTAGCATTGCTAACAATGGCTAACATCACTTACAGCTGGCTAACATCCTGCTAACATTGTTAACAGCTGGCTAACATCCGCTAACAGCACTAACAGCTGTCTAACATTGCTAGCAGCTGGCTAACATCTTTAGAAGTCGTGCCAGGAGCAAGCTGCACCAGACAAGCTCCTATAAACTGTCACACGTGGCCTCTGTCTCCACCTGCCGTCACGTTCTCATTTTCATTAGTGTTTGATGGTGAAACGATGCATTTTGTCATCAACCAAAGATAAATGAACATTAATCCAGGTGATTCCAGACGGTTGTTATGGATTAACTGGAGAATGAGAGACACAGCAGTCAAAGCATTTTGTTTGGTTGCAATTAGATGATTTCTTGTGCTATAGCCCCACAGAGGTCCACCACAGCGCCACCTGTGCCGGATCCACAGAGGAACACCTCGGCAGGTTTGTCCTCTCTCTCAGGTCAGGCGTGTTGAATGGGAGGGGGTTTTCCAGCATGCCACATGCACAGTTTACACCCTGAAGAGAGCAGGAGCCGTGCAGTAAAATCAGAGGTCTTGTGGGTCAAAGCGATTGTTAAAGCGCCGCCCAGAATAGCATGCAGGCAGCGGCGGAGGAAGACGCTAAATCTGCCGCTCAAACAGCCACATTAGACTCCGCCCATGGAAAAGTTATGAGTCAACTGAAAGATGGAGATAAAGAGCTGCAGAATACACCAACAGTCCCTCTCTACCACTGTCCCCCCCTCTGTATCTGAATGTCTGTCTGTCTGTCTCTCTCTCTGTCTGTCTGTCTGTCTGCCTTCTCTGTCTGTGTCTGTCTGTCTGTCTGTCTGTCTGTCTGCCTGTCTGTGTCTCTGTCTGTCTGCCTCTCTGTCTGTGTGTGTCTGTCTGTCTGTCTGTCTGTCTGTCTGCCTGTCTGTGTCTCTGTCTGTCTGTCTGTCTGCCTCTCTGTCTGTCTGTCTGTCTGTCTTTCTTTCTGTCTGTCTGTCTGTCTCTCTTTCTGTCTGTCTCTCTGTCTCTCTCTTTCTGTCTGTCTCTCTGTCTGTCTGTCTGTCTCTCTCTCTTTCTGTCTGTCTGTCTCTCTGTCTGTCTCTCTCTCTGTCTCCTCAAACCTCCAGAAGAAAATGGATCAAGGTCAGGACAGCAAAGCAGAAGAAGAAGATTAATTTGCTCTTACCTCCAATAAATTATGAAATTAGCCTGTCGGGGGGAGAAAAACATTATTTGGTGAGTCGTCCCTGAAGGGAATCCCACTGCGAGTTGCTAATTTCATCACATTGCCATGTAATTTCAATTTGTGCACTTATTTCTGAGAACATCAGGCTGAAGCTCTTTTTTACTACAGTTCTGATTTCCTGTGGAACAAGAACGCAACTTCTGAGGTACTTTTCATTTCAAAGGAATTCATGCTGTTGCATGCTCGTTGTCATGGAGATTCAGCATGAAACAAAGGACGTGGCGAGCACCACAGAGCTGCATGTGGAGGCTGACAGAGACAGAAACAACATGGAATTTGGACAAAGTTAGATTTCTATGTGACGTGATAACACTCATGATGCTGCTTTCAAATTATGGAAGAAAAATGGTTCACAAGCAAACAGCCCATAAAAAACGAGACATACAGAACAGAGAGTGTGCAGATTAATCCTGATGAGGAGGACAGGAAGACGGCTCACATGCTGTCTTCCTGCTCACTGATGGGCCCACATGATAATCTGAATCAGTCCGGCTCGAAGAAATTCATTTCAAATACGGCTCGTCTGTTTTCCCATGCTGCCTCACTGCCTGGACGAGGGCTGAGGGGGTGGACCTGGCAGGCTGAGGGGGTCCAGGCTTCGCCTGCTGAGGCCTGCACGTGGTTTGGTTTGAACACTTTGCTGAGATTAGTGACGCAGTGTCTGTTCACAGATTCTGTTCTTAAAGTCAACATGATTAACTTTCAAGGCAAATCTGATCTCGACCACGTTGTATCAGGAAGTGTTGCCTCTGTCGGACAGGTGGTCGTTCAGACAGGTGAGGAGAGCAGGCAGTCTGGTACATGCAGCAGGTCTCTCTCAGCACTGAACGTTCAAGGATTCAGATAAGCTGTGTGTACCTGAAGGTCCAGGTTTACTCATAGAGAGCCAGTTAGTAGAATATGTCTAAAGGTCACCGTGTTCTGAAAGGCCACACAGGTGGAGTCAGAGGCCACGGATCCAGAAATAATAAACCTTTAACTATGGAGATAATTATCCACCAGTCTCTCCTGGAAGACTTTCATGGTGCTGAAGGCTGCTGTTCGCAGGAAAAAGACAGAACTAGTAAAGACGAAGGCGTTCAAAGCTCCCTTCTCACCTCCTCTGAATTATGTTGTCAATCATTCAGAATCAGTGTTTCGTCACTCGGCAGTTACATAAAAACAAAGTTAATCCAGGCAGCGTTATTAATCCAGGCAGCGTTAAGATTCCTGCATGTCGTATAGAGATGGATTTCTAGAAGACGGGACTGTCAGAACGCCACATTCATCCACGACAAGAACAAAGCAAATTAGAAATAAATAGATGTTTAGCAAACATGAGGTCATACGTGTGTGAAATACACATGAGAAATATTCACATGTTCAGACTGATGCTACTCTAATGTCTGTACGCTACAGCCAGCAACTGGTTAGCTTAGCTTAGCATAAAGACTGATTGTTTCATCCGGACAAAAAACAAAGCTGCCGTATATTTATTATATTAGCTAGTTCCTCCATTTACAGTCTTCATGCTAAGCTAAGCTAACCAGCGACTAGCTGTAGCTTCATATGTTCTGAACAGACATGAGAGTGGATCAGTTCACACACACACACAGACACACAGGAGTGTGTTTCCTGTGACATCACACCAGGTGATGACGGCTTGCACCAGGTGCAGTGAACACAACATGACGTTTGATTGGTTTAACTTCCTGTTATCTGAAGGTGTCTCAGGTGTTTTCAGTGTCTCAGTCCAGGAAACAGGACTCACAGTTCTGTCATATTATTCGCTCTCATCCTTCAACCAGCCGACCACATGAAACAAGCTGCAGTCGGTCCAGGAGGTGAACAAACGTATGGTTGGATGAGTAAAATAATAACATGCTTTATTACGTTTCAATTGGTTTCAGGTCCACTTTTACACTTCATTTAATATCGTGTGTGTGTGTTAGTGCGGAGCTCTGAGGAGCTCACGCTGCTTTATTCTTTCATTTCATTTAGGTTTCAGTCTCCTAACGAGAATCACACTTTCCTTTCTGACTGACGGACGTCGTCAGGCCTTCGTCGGTACTTACTGCTCGGGTCGACGTTCTCGCACAGCTCCGTCTTGGCCTCTCCGTTGGGCCTGTCGCTGGCCTTGTGGGACAGTCGGGACGACATGGTGGCGGCCGTGACGACGGCTTTGAAGGAACGTTTCCTCTTCTGCACGTTGAGCTCCGGGTGGAAGATGATGACGTAGACTTTGGGCATGTAGAGCATCCCGAGGGCCACGGAGGCGCTCAGGTTCATGGAGATGGTCAGTGTGGTGGTCTGGATGTAGAGCTGAGGGCGGCAGGAGAACAGAGAGCGATTAGAAAATAAAACCATGAGCAGATTCGTGTGTGGAGGTTCGGCTGGACGAGGACACAGAGGAGATGTTTGATCTCTCTCTCTGGAAACCCTCCACAGGAAGGAGCCCAGCAGCGTCCTGATCAGCTCCTCCCAACAACCCTGAAGGAAACGACACCCCCGGCCTCCGAGGTCCTGCTGTGTCACTCTGCAACATCCACACAACAAGATCTCCTGAGGAAGCTGAGCGGAGATGCTGTCATGCCTCACTGTGATTGGCTTTTTCAAAGTGATGAGAGCAGTGATGCGATTGGCTGAGAGTGTGCTCATTATCCACTGGCCTACAGTCAGTCAGCGTGTCATGACATGTTCTAAGACGTTTATAAAACACAACAATTTGACTAATCACGTGTTTCTGATGTGGGTTTTTTTCTATTATTATATTAAAAGTCTACTTTGTCATCATTAAAACATCCTGATGATGCAAAGATCTTAACAACATAATATAAGCACTTCACGGTGAAGTCTGTTCAGGTTTCCACGTCACACCTGTGGAAGCTGAACACTGAACTTGGATTGGTTCCAGCTATGTGTGATGTCACAGACCCTGCTCGTAGGCCCGCCTCTTTCCAGCGAGCTCAGGAAAACTGCGAGCAGATGAAGGTGAAAACAGATTTTAGTGTCAAACTGTGCACAGACGTCGTCCTGCAACGAGAAGACGAACACGTCCAGGACTGAAGGAGAAAACGAATAAATAACCTGAGAGAAGTGATGGAAAACAGGCAAACACTTTGATTTCTTCTGTCTGATCATATGTCAGTTTGTGTGTCATGCAGAAGAAAGGGGTCCTCCAACAGGAAACACTGGACACTCCACCATGTTCTAACAGGACACGTGTCGTCTGTGCATTAAGGACTTGTTTGAACTAACTCAGTCCGTGTATTAAAGTGGCTGAGCGGCTCAGGAAACACGGCCTGTGAACGAACACCAAACTCTTGCAACATTTTATGAGCTGGTGAAGGATTGTTTTTTATTATGCGGGGTGTTCTCGACCCTCACCTCCGGCGGAGAACAGCGGCGCACAGCTGGGCCGCGGCATAAATGTTTTATGCGCTGTGTATATTGCACCTGCATCCGAAGCCGTGGCCCCCTGAACCCGTTAGAAGGCGATTGTCGGCCCGGGAAGAATGCGTAAAGAGGCTCGGCCGCGTGATGATGGGCTTCCCAGAGCGGGTTTCATAGAGTTCAGCCTCACTGTCTTTATGTGTTATGGCCCTGCTGTCACTGGGTGATGTATGCCATTTACAGCGAGCAGTCACAGGCCGACTCACTGCAGGCCGACAGGGAGAGAGGGCTCAGGACGAAGATGATGATGAGGGAAGGAAGACAGCAGCAGCGTGTTCAGACGACCACAAACCAGCAGAACGATAGAAGGTTTTCTCTCATGATCTCTGCAGATGTTTTATTACATGTGTGTGAAACTAAAAGGGAACAATGATACAGAAACACATCAGGAGGTGAGACTGACACAAACTGTCCACAGACTCACACCCAGCCTCGCTTTACCTTTAATGATACTTTATATTTCTACTGTACTACGACAGACAGACAGACAGACAGACAGACAGACACACACACACACACACACACACACACACCATGTATCTCTGATCAGTTCAATAACTGATCACAGTGTTTGTGTCTGATATTAATCAGTGTGATAAAACGACTTGTCAGATACAGAAGAAACATCAAACACAACCAGAAGATTGAGATTTAATTAGATCATGACGGCTTTTAGTTTCTGCTGTGAGTCTGTTACTGGCTGTTACTGACTGTTACTGTCTGTGTTACTGACTGTTACTGACTGTTACTGACTGTTACTGTCTGTGTTACTGACTGTTACTGACTGTTACTGACTGTTACTGACTGTGTGTTACTGACTGTGTTACTGACTTACTGTCTGTGTTACTGACTGTGTGTTACTGACTGTTACTGTCTGTGTTACTGACTGTGTGTTACTGACTATTACTGACTGTTACTGTCTGTGTGTTACTGTTACTGACTGTTACTGACTGTTACTGTCTGTGTTACTGACTGTGTGTTACTGTTACTGACTGTGTTACTGACTGTGTTACTGACTGAGTGTTACTGACTGTTACTGACTGTGTTACTGACTGTGTTACTGACTGTTACTGTCTGTGTTACTGACTGTTACTGGCTGTGTGTTACTGTTAATGACTGTGTGTTACTGTTACTGACTGTTACTGAGTGTTACTGACTGTGTCACTGACTGTCACTGTCCGTATGTTACTGACTGTTACTGTCTGTGTGTTACTGACTGTTACTGACTGTATGTTACTGACTGTTACTGACTGTTACTGGCTGTGTGTTACTGTTAATGACTGTGTGTTACTGTTACTGACTGTTACTGACTGTTACTGAGTGTGTTACTGACTGTTACTGACTGTTACTGACTGTGTCACTGACTGTCACTGTCCGTATGTTACTGACTGTTACTGTCTGTGTGTTACTGACTGTTACTGACTGTATGTTACTGACTGTTACTGACTGTTACTGGCTGTGTGTTACTGTTAATGACTGTGTGTTACTGTTACTGACTGTTACTGACTGTGTGTTACTGTTACTGACTGTTACTGAGTGTGTTACTGACTGTTACTGACTGTTACTGACTGTGTGTTACTGTTACTGACTATTTTACTGACTGTGTTACTGACTGTTACTGACTGTTACCGACTGTGTGTTATTGACTGTTACTGACTGTGTGTTACTGACTGTGTGTTACTGTCTGTGTTACTGACTGTTACTGGCTGTGTGTTACTGTTAATGACTGTGTGTTACTGTTACTGACTGTTACTGAGTGTTACTGACTGTGTTACTGACTGTTACTGTCTGTTACTGTCTGTGTGTTACTGACTGTTACTGACTGTTACTGACTGACCGTGTGACTGATTAAACAGACATTCAGTGTGTCTGTTCATAGTTCTCAGGATGTCGGTGAGACGTTAACTAACTGGGAGGAAGATGAAGAGAAAAGCCGGCATGAAGAGGAAGAGCGGCTGAATCAGGACCAGCCTTCCCTCCATCCTGTCTGACAGCGGAGGCCTGACGCAGCACAGCGCTGATCTGGGAGCAGAAAGACACCTAATCTTGTTTTTGTGTTATCGGACATGAACGTGAGCTGGATCACAGGCGAGGGTAAGTGGATCATTTATCTCCTGAAGTCCTTCGTGAGTTTTTCTGCTCCTGCATTTATCAAAAAACACAGCCGAGGTCACCTGGTCTGCAACCGTGGGAAGTATTCAAGACAAAGAAATTCATTCCACTGATGGAGTATTTCCACACTGTGGTATTAGTACTTCTACTGCAAACCACAGAAACCATGTGGAAGCTTCCTGTTCACACTTTATATTTCAGTTTCACGCAGAGACGATGGTTAAAAACACCTTAAATACCTGATTAAGTCACCATAGAGGTGAGAGTAAGAGTCAGTATTAGAGTTAGGGTTGGGGGCTAGAGTTAGTGCTGGGGGTTAGGGTTGGGGGTCAGCAAAAACCAGCATTTAGACATCAGTATTCAATGAGTTCTTCTCAGGACACCCAGTAACTTCCAGTGTCCCTGAATGCAGCTTTCAAATCACATTAAACAGGTTAAAGCTCACGTTAAAGACCACGCTGCACCACGACGGCTCACTGCTCATCACCCACAGCTCTGCGCTCTGGAAACAAGCCGGTTTGAGTTTCTTTAGGAATTTAAAGATGTGGATCCAGTGACAGGAAGTCAGGGTTTTTTTTCATTTTTATTTTATAAAAAAAAAAAATAATAAAAAAATACACTCACAGCTGCAGTAACTGGTGTTTCCGTCCACTCAGTCTTTGGTCTCCTCCACCTCCTGAGGGAAATATCTGCCTCTTTAGCTGCTAACTGCTGCTACCCTGTTCACCAGCTGGTCTCTGACTGTCTCTGTCCTCACCAAGACGATTCAGATGGAAACAATCTGATCCGTCCAGACCTTTGTCCAGTTTAATAAAACTCTCTCAGTCGACGAGTTAAACTCCAGCTTGAAGTTTCGGTCCAGATGAAACTGAGACTAAACGATGACACCGAGCAGCTGTTTGACGGACGGAGGCTTCGTCTCAGCGACTTCCTGTCGTCTCAAACTTCATCAGTGATCAATCGCTTTAATTATCAATACATCTGATCTCACAGCTGCTGTCATTAACATGCATCTATAGTCTGTTCCTTTAAACCTGTCTGTCCCCTCACCTGTCTGCCTGTCTGTCTGCTAACCTGTCTGCTCACCTGTCTGTCCCCTCACCTGTCTGTCTGTCTGTCTGCTCACCTGTCTGTCTGTCCCCTCACCTGTCTGTCTGTCTGCTCACCTGTCTGCCTGTCTGTCTGCTCACCTGTCTGTCTGTCCCCTCACCTGTCTGCCTGTCTGTCTGCTAACCTGTCAGTCTGTCTCCTCACCTGTCTGTCTGTCCCCTCACCTGTCTGTCTGTCTGCTCACCTGTCTGTCTGTCCGTCCCCTCACCCGTCTGCCTGTCTGTCTGCTAACCTGTCTGCTCACCTGTCTCCTCACCTGTCTGTCTGTCTCCTCACCTGTCTGTCTGTCCCCTCACCTGTCTGTCTGTCTGCCTGCTCAGCAGGTGTTTGTTGGTGTTTGTCGTTGTCAGCTGACAACAGGAGGTGAAGAAGAGCTTCAGGTGTGTCTCAGGTGTGGAAACGCCGTCTAGACTCGGGTCATTAGCAAACACTCGACTCGTCAGTGCACACCTGTGTCTGTCGGCCGCGATGAAGACAGAACAATGAGCTGATTGTAACGAAGCCACCTCAGGAAATCGTCTTTGATCTGATTTCAGAGAGCGATGTCATTAGCGAAGCGCCGTTAAAGGCAGTGCTCGTTCGTTCGTTTGTATCTCGTCAAAAGGTTTGATGTCGTGTCTCGTCTTCTGTGTTTGAACAGTTTGTGTGTCAAATCGTCTCGGCTGGAAGCCGCGACGTGGGCGCAAACAAAGTCCGTTAATTAGACCTCCCCGGGATCCCTAAACAGGGGGAGGACTCATTACGACTGTGTGACGGATCCATCAGCGTGGGAGGAGAAAACACAGCATGCTGGGAAAGTGGGCCAAAGTAGGTGTTCAGTGTAACTCATGAGCTCCAGAACAAAACTGTCAGCGAAGGATTCTGATCGTTTAGATCCAAACAAAGACAAACAGATCTCAATCCACTGTCTTTCTCACCAGTTTGAGCTGATTTGCATTTATTTTAAAGCAGTTTCTTCGGTGTAAAGAGGTCTAATTTGTACGAGTCAGCATTAATTAGAGTTCAGAACTGAGCACTTATTTCTAACAGGAAGTCAACCAGCTGTGAGCGAGCTGAGCTTTTCCTACGTCCACCATGATAACAATTAATACCACAAACAGAAGATTCAGACTGTTATCACGTCCACGTCGGCCGAATGCGCTCGCCGGAGGAATCTGTGTCATTTTATTTGAGCGGTGGAGCATCGGGCCCCATGTGGAGGCAAACAAACTACAGTAACAACAATGATGTAATGAAACAATATCACAGCAGCGGGACGCCGAGCGATGCATCTGCTCAGCTGGAAGTCTGAGACATAAGAAAATACAACAAAGACAAGAGACGGAATATTCCATCGGCCTCCTGCAGACACAAAAGCCTCGTTGGCACGCGAACCAGGGTCTGCGTGCCAACACGAACAACAGCACAAAGATGAACAGAGACACTTCAGAAAGGTAGAAGGAAAAACAGAGTAAAGAAACGAGAGAAGAGAAGGAGGAACAAAAGAGAAGAAAGACCAACGCAGCAGAGGTGAAGAAGCGGTGGTTTGAGAGAGGAGAGAGAGAGACAGAGAGAGAGAGACAGAGAGAGAGAGACAGAGAGAGACAGAGAGAGAGAGACAGAGAGAGAGAGACAGAGAGAGACAGAGAGAGAGAGACAGACAGAGAGAGAGAGAGACACAGAGAGACAGACAGAGAGAGACAGACAGAGAGAGAGAGACAGACACAGAGAGAGACAGACACAGAGAGACAGAGAGAGAGAGACAGAGAGAGACAGACACAGAGAGACAGAGAGAGAGAGACAGAGAGAGACAGAGAGAGAGAGACAGAGAGAGAGAGACAGAGAGAGAGAGAGAGACACAGAGAGACAGACAGAGAGAGACAGACACAGAGAGAGAGACAGACAGAGAGAGACAGACACAGAGAGACAGAGAGAGAGAGAGACAGACAGAGAGAGGGAGACACACACACAGAAAGACAGACAGAGAGAGAGAGAGCGAGTGACCACAGCTCGGCCATAGAGACGGGCAGACACAGGCAGACCCGGCTGCCCAGAGAGGACAGGTTGTGTCAGCTCTGTCCACACAGACAGGTGGAGACGGAGACACACTTCCTGCTGCACTGCAGCAAATACGAACAGGCGAGAGCAGAGTTCCTCTCAAAGATAAAAGTTTCAGTCACTGACGTTGATTCTCTGCCTGATCAAATTAAAATGCAGCACATCCTCGGAGAGAACAGAGTCAGCAGCTTAGCAGCAGCTAAATATGTCAAACTGTGTCCCAGCCTGAGAGACGACCATCACAACACCTGACACACCTGTCACACCTGTCACACCTGACACACCTGTATATATCTACAATCTGTTTTTTTTCTTTTATTTTCAATTCATGTGTTGCAGAAAAATGGTTCTGTGACACATGAATATAAATTCATTATTTTCATTATATATTTTTAAAGTTATTATTGTTAATTCTCTATTTAATGTACATATCTAATTTTATGTTTAAATATCTAATCTAGCTAATCTAATTCTGTGTGAATTATCTGTTGTGTTTATGTTTCTGCTCGGTTACTTTTGTTGTTGTACTTTGTGTTTGTAACGGCTTTGTTGATCTACAGTCATGCCAATAAAGCTTATTGACATTGAAATTGAATTGAGAGAGAGAGAGACAGACAGAGAGAGAGACAGACAGAGAGAGAGACAGAGACAGAGAGACAGACAGAGAGACAGAGACAGAGAGACAGACAGAGAGACAGAGAGACAGAGACAGAGAGAGAGCATTCAGTCTGAGGACGTCCTGACTGATCACTGATCAGCTGATTCATCACATTGTGACTGTGGTGTTTTTAATCTCATCACCATGGCGACAGCAGAGAGGAGTTTCCTCTGCTCAGTCAAAGAAATGACTGAATGTCATAACGTCATATCTGTTAATGAGCTCGTTGTTATCAGATTTCTCTGCTGCTGCTCCAACAAACGTCAGCTCAGGTCAAAGTGCAGTCGATGAACGGCTTTCACTCCGTCAGCGTGAGAAGGTGTGAACGGTTCCTGCTCTGAGCAGCTGGAGGTCTTCCCTGGACTCATCAGTGCTGGACCTGCTGCCTCTCAGACATCAAACATGAAGCTGCTGAACGTCTTCTTCATATTTGAAACGCTGAGCAGCCTCATGCAGGCTGGAAATATGACGTCTGGGCTTCCACATGTTCTGCTCGGAAGGGAAACGATCTGATCTGTTTGTTCGTCTCGTGTAGAGTCGACGTCGCTCTAAACACACCAGCCTCTTCCTGGATCTGGACTAAAGCCTTGAGACACCATCAGGATATGGGAGCTGCAGCAGAGCGTCTGCAGGAATCTTTTTTATTTCATAGCTCAGTGATTCTGCTGCTGGTTGGAGCCTCGGCTGTGACTGTGAATGCTTTATGGCTGTTGGACTGAATTTACATAAAGGAACCTGTGTTCACTGACCTGAACACACGCAGCAGATGACTGCTTCCATATTCATGTGTACATATGCATGTGTGGGTCATGTGTGGGTCAAGGACCATGTGAAATATTCTATTCAGAGAAACTGAGCCTGCATTGAATGGAATTTATTATCAGAGAGACGAGCGAAGGCTGAAAGCACTAAATTACACCTCGTAGCCTTTATGGGTAAAACCAAGAGCGCGTGTTGGTGTCGGTCGCTCTCAGTCAGGAGGACGCGCTTTGAATCGGGACGTGTGGATTGTGAAAGTCCGTCTGTACCTTTGAATCTCAGCCTGTTGAGGGTTCTTCTCTGTGGTTGATGTGGACAGAGAAGTTGATTTCAGACTTTCAGTTCTTCAGATGTCTTCTTCCTCAGGCTTTAACCGTCACCACTAGGGGGCACCCTGCCAGCTGCCCATCAGCTCTTAATTGGTCTTTGAGCGTCGTCCCTGATGGGTAATAAGTGGAATAACGATGTCTGCCCTGACGTGAAATGACTGCGGCGTGTCCCCTGCGGCCACATGGGGTGGACAGGTTGTCTCTATGGACTCAGGTGTCCCTGTTAGGCTCTTATGGTTCCTGTTCAGCCCTTTGTGGGTTAGGATGGTCATCACCAGGGCCTCTGTGGCCCCCGGATGATTAATGACTATTCAAGTCTAATTAAGGTCCCTCAGGACGCGGCCCGGTTCTGTCAGGGTGACTCCAGCAGAGTTATGATACCTGTGTTCAGATTTATTGAAGGCATTTAGGATTTTCACAGAGAGTATTTGTTTCTAATTGCTCCGCTCTTCTATTGTGACCTCTTTTATTCCCCTGGTGTTTAATTTAAAGACTACACATCGAGTCAAGGGCAGACACGTAGAAACCAGCCTGATCCGTCTGAAAGCTTCGGTCTTTAACGTGTCCGAGAACAAGAAGCTGAACGTGTTTGAGATAAAGGTTCAGTCAGAATAACAGAGATATTTATTATCTATTATTCTATTATTCATATTCCTCCGTGTCAGACCTGAAGTGAAGCCATAAGACCTTTAAACAGAGTCCAGAAAGAAGCAGAAGTCAAGGAGAGGAGGAGCGAGGAGGAGGAGGAGGAGAGGAAGAGAGGAGAGGGAGGAGAGAAGAGGAGAGGAGGAGAAGAGGAAGGGAGGAGAGGGAGGAGAGAAGAGGAGAGGAGGAGAGAGGAGGAGGAGAGGAAGGAGAGAAGAGGAGAGGAGGAGAGAGGAGGAGGAGGAGGAGGAGAGGGAGGGAGGAGAGGAAGGAGAGAAGAGGAGAGGAAGGAGAGAAGAGGAGAGGAGGAGAGAGGAGGAGGAGGAGAAGGAGAGGAAGGGAGGAGAGGGAGGGAAGAAGAGGGGAGGAGGAGGAGGTGAGGAAGGAGAGAAGAGGAGAGGAGGAGAGAGGAGGAGGAGAAGGAGGAGGAGAGGAAGATAGGAGAGTGAGGAGAGAAGAGGAGAGGAGGAGGAGGAGGAGAGGAAGGGAGGAGAGGGAGGGGAGAAGAGGAGAGGAGGAGGAGGAGGAGGAGAGGAAGGGAGGAGAGGGAGGAGAGAAGAGGAGAGGAGGAGGAGGAGGAGAGGAAGGGAGGAGAGGGAGGAGAGGAGGAGAGAGGAGGAGGAGATGAGAGGAAGAGAGGGAGGCCAGTAGACATGTAGTAGACAAATGTTTATCTTCATATATGAATGTGTGTGTGTGTGTGTGTGTGTGTGGGGGGGGGGGCGGGGGGGCTCAAAACATACCCGGCTAAAACATACCCGGCTAACAAAGCCTGTAATATAAATAGCACGATAAGACAGTCTTAGTACTGACCCACGGTACTAACTCACAGTACTGACTCACAGTACTGACTCACAGTACTGATCCATGGTACTGAGTCACAGTAGTTGGTGAGAACTACAGTCCAGTCATGTGTGTTTTCATTGATTACTGGCTGATCAGGCTAATTATCAGCTAACAGTAAGTAGCTGTCGTTTGTGTGAATGTTTTTAAAGTCTTTCCTGAACATGACGTGTCTGATGATGTCATTAACGACTCCTGATCAAACCTGACAGCTCGGAGTTACATTAACATTTATCCTCCAGAAACAGCTGATATTTCTCTGTCTAACATCACCTTCCTTCTGTCCTCTGCTGTGACCGGAGAAGACGAGTAGTCTCAGCGTGTTTAATGTTGAACAGGTGAAAAGGTGTTTGAAGTCACTTTGTGACACTCAAACTGGTTTATGTGAATACATCTAGAAAGAAAGACGAGTGAAGAAAGGAGGAGGTGAAAGGATGACGCGGCTGACAGAGGAGGGAAATGTTGGAGTGGGTGACAGGAGGAGGAGAAGATGAGCGGGAGAGAGGTGAGAAAAGGTTAAGTGGGACGAGGCAGCAGTAGAATAGCCGTGGTAAGAGAGCTGTAAATGATGAATGAACGAGGGAACGAGTGAGGAGAGAAAGAAAGGAGAGGAGAGGTTGGAAAGTTTTTACGAGGCTTTGGACAGCGATGGAAGATTGATGGGGAAGTCACAGAGTGTCGTCCGTGATAAAAAAGATGTGTGAGAGAAACGGAGAGAGCTGAGAGAGATGGATGAGAGCAGAGGTGGAGGAGAGGTGGAGGATGAAACGTCTGAGGGAGGTGAAGAACGGATTCAGCAAAAAGAAAAGCCACGGAGGGAAGGACACATGTTAATGGATTTAAAAGGAAGTGGAAGAACAGTCATTTCAGGAAGTGAGGGTGCCAACAGGAAGTGAGAGCATCAACAAGAAGTGGGAGCGTCAACAGGAAGTGAGGGCGTCAACAGGAAGTGGGAGCGTCAACAGGAAGTGAGAGCATCAACAGGAAGTGAGGGCATCAACAGGAAGTGAGGGTGTCAACAGGAAGTAAGAGCATCAACAGGAAGTGGGAGCGTCAACAGGAAGTGAGAGCATCAACAGGAAGTGAGAGCGTCAACAGGAAGTGAGAGCGTCAACAGGAAGTGGGAGCTTCAACAGGAAGTAAGAGCATCAACAGGAAGTGGGAGCGTCAACAGGAAGTGAGAGCATCAACAGGAAGTGGGAGCGTCAACAGAAAGTTGCAGAATGATGCTTCATGTCACTATGAATAAAACTCCTCTGTAAAGTTGATTCAGAGTCACTTCCTGTGGTCAGTGGTCAGAATGTGGTGAGCGGGTAACTAAGATCCTGTTCACACCGGGTGTTAAACCCGATCTGTGTCCGGACATGTTGTTTGGCCAAGGAAGAACGTTGTGACCAGAATGTGATGGATCTTTCTAACCACATCTGAAGTCTGGATCACCATCTGCAGGCTAAAAATGTAACTAAAATAAAACTTACGTTGTTCACATTTAGAGAACGAGCCAACAAGAAGTGCTGAAAGAGACAGGCCTCTAATTACTGATTATACGTCTATTCTGTGTCATGTGAGAAGACGCTGTTCAACAGAGCTGTGTGAAAACTGACGAGTGGAAATGAAAGATATACAGTAAGAAATAAGTAGCGTGTGACATGTTGCTCTCATCTGTGCAGCTGATCCGCTGTTAACGAGGCAGATCACAAACTGACACAACACGTTTTAGACAAACGAAGGAATAAATCAATGTCTTACATTTTCCGAATTCACAAGAGGGGACAGTTAATTAAGAATCTGTAGCAGACAGCATTTCAGAACGTTTTTAAAGTTCCTCTAACTCAACAACTCCCAAAACTTCATGATATTTGAAGGGAGTCTGGAGCTGATCACACAGCATACAGCTGTTCTCATTTCCATATTTGTCTGTTGTCAGAAAACTGAATGAGGATGAAACTTGATGGCGATTCATGAATATTATGTTGACCAGCAGGCGTCACTGAGCTGCTGACACAGCATCTGCATGAGCTGCACACGCGTACTGCTATACTCTAACTGTAATCTAACTGTAATCTAACTGTAATCTAACTGTAATCTAACTATACTCTAACTGTAATCTAACTGTAATCTAACTGTAGTCGAACTATAATCTAACTGTAATCTAACTGTAATCTAACTATAAACTAACTGTAATCTAACTGTAATCTAACTATAAACTAACTGTAATCTAACTATAAACTAACTGTAATCTAACTGTAGTCTACCTATAAACTAATTGTAATCTAATTTTTTTTTACTTTAATCTAACTGTAATCTAACTATAAACTAATTGTAATCTAAATGTAATTTAACTTTAAAGTAACTGTAATGTAACTTTAAGGTTACATTACAAGTGTAAGTGCAAACACCTGTGTGGATGCAGTCAGTGTTTTCAGCACCGCTTTAACTGCACGAGTTAAACATTAAACCTGAACAACGAAACGACTCGACGACAAACAACAACTCTGAAACAGATAAATATAATTCTGTTCCTTCAGAGTCGAGCCTGGAATGTAAAACAGAACATTTCACTTTCAGCTCATTACCGTTTTATTTACTGAAACACAGGAAGTGAGCCGCACACACACACACACACACACACACACACACACACACACACACACACACACACACACTGTTAAATATCCATCAGAGTACATGAAGAAACAAAACAAATCAAACTTCTGCACATTCTCGTCTACACAAACATGAACTTTTTCAGTGAATCTCTCTCTGTCTCTCTCTCAGCTGTATTTGACCGTGTCATTAATCATGCTACAACTTGTCGAGCTCTCTCTCTCTCTGTGTGTGTGTGTGTGTGTTTTGCTGGAAACTGATCTTATTATCTGCATTAAGTGCTACAGCAGAGACCCCAGAAGAAACAGAAAATCACAACATGATTTCACTGAAAACACACACACACACACACACACACACACACACACACACACACACACACACACACACACACACACACACACACACACACACACACGCGGCATATAATCGATGCACGTTTGTTGGAGCGCGTCCGGAGGATGATGCTGATGAGCTGTGTTAGATTCAGAGTGTTGGACAGCAGGTCGATGTGACATCTGCAGACCTGCTCGTGTTAATTTGTGTTGCAGCAGGAGGATCTGATGGAGGCCCCCCATCACCTGCCGCAGCTCCAAAGACCTGCTGCATGGACTCAAGAGTGTGTGTGTGTGTGTGTGTGTGTGTGTGTGGACAGTCCTCTCTATAAATAATTAAAACGATTATCATATGAAGGCTTTCTCTACCAGCTCAGTGTGTGTGTAGCTTTAATAAACCAGAGACAGGTGGCTGTTCTCAGGTCAGCTGCTGGAACTGGATCACAGATTATCAGAGGAGCACAGTGTGAATTGACTAATCCCAGTTTGAACCAGTTCAGTGTGAACACTGAGGAGACTGCAGAGGCACCGCTGGGGGTCAGTCAGGATTTCCTGGACTGGGAAACAAATTCATCGAGTTTTAATCTTTAAATCTAATTTTTCTTCTTGGAACAAATGACACATTTGTTGTGTGAATTAAACTGTTTTAATCTGTTAAATTAGTCGTCACAGAGGGAAAGAACGTGAAACATTTGTCTTTTTGCTTTACTGATGTTGTGTTTAGTTTGAACTGAGCTTTAGAAAAACAATCTGAGCTGAAGCTGCTGCTCGAACTGAAACAGTGTTTCTGTGTAGGAGGAAGTCCGGGCACATTTTAACGACCACGTCTGAACACGCAAACAAACAGCCTCACGAGGCAGACGCCGGTCTGACTGTCGCATCTAAACACACACACGCACACACACGCACACACACGCACACACACACGCACACACACACACAGTTTAACGCTCAGCTGCTGCAGCTCAGTGACAGTCTCTGCTCTCACATTCAGCTCCTTCTGTAAAAAGGTCGTCAGCACGTTGATTTACAACCGACATCTGCCGAGGTCACAAACACTGAATTACAGTGAACTGAGGTAGTGAAAGCAGATTATTGAAGACAGACAGTCTTCTGTGTGAAAAACTCGTATCGACGGGTGTTTCCGAGCTCAGTTCACATCCACGAACAACTTCTCTGATGACAAACGTTCTTCATCGATCTTCTTCTGTCTGAGCTTCAAACCCACATCAGACACATCAACACGAGATTTTACTTAAAAAAGCCCCCAAAACCTTTTTCTTGCTGTTCATTTCTTTATTTTCTTGTCAGCTTCTATTATTTTCATCAGTTTTATTGTCTCATCTTCATATTTGGCCTGTTTTGACCTGTTTCCTGTGATTTCAGCTGGTTTGCTGTGTGGGATGAGATGAGGATCAGTTGACAGACTGAAGTTCGTCCTGTGGATTCTGGATGCGAGCGGTCGGTCGGTCGGTGTTGCTGACTGACGGCGGCAGAAGTCGACTCCCGCCGCTCGCTGACGCCTCAGTGAAAAAGGCCACGACGGCGTCTGCTGGCTTCAGTCTGTCGGCTTCTCTCCACCTCTCTGCCGCCCTTCACGTCTTCATCTCTTCACTCCGTTAAATCACAAACGTCTTCATCCTGTACCGAGAGCCGCTATCACCGCATCTGCTCTGTAAGCTCTCGTCCTGCTCTCGTCCTCCTCCTCCTCTCCTCTCGCTGCATTTTCAGTATCCTTCTTAAGATAGAAAAGTCTCTCGTGCTTTGATACACAGCAGGACGTCCAACATCCTGTAAGTGCTGGACTCGCTGCTGCATTTCTAAATGGAAAACAGTCTTTTTATGGCCGCAAATCACAAACCTCAAAGGGTTTTACAGTCGACACACGACGCCCTCCATGTCCACAGATAATTAACAATAAAATCTCAGATTAATGAGCAGCAAATTCTGTCTGATAGCAGAGAGGAAGGACGGATGTCGGTCCAAGATGATCTGTGAGCATTTTTACATTCTGTGACAAAATGTGTGTCATGACCCAAACTGTGAAGAGACTCAGTATCACAGACTCCACGTCCGAAAGTTCAAAATGTGACTCAGCGGCAGGATCAAGCAAACAGAAGGACGAGGCAGAGACAAAAACACGAGACAAAACCTAGAAACACGAGACAAAACCTAAAAACACGAGACAAAACCTAAAAACACGAGACAAAACCTAGAAACACGAGACAAAACCTAAAAACACGAGACAAAACCTAAAAACACGAGACAAAACCTAAAAACACGAGACAAAACCTAGAAACACGAGACAAAACCTAGAAACACGAGACAAAACCTAAAAACACGAGACAAAACCTAGAAACACGAGACAAAACCTAGAAACACGAGACAAAACCTAGAAACACGGGACAAAACCTAGAAACACGAGACAAAACCTAAAAACACGAGACAAAACCTAGAAACACGAGACAAAACCTAGAAACACGAGACAAAACCTAAAAACACGAGACAAAACCTAGAAACACGAGACAAAACCTAGAAACACGAGACAAAACCTAAAAACACGAGACAAAACCTAGAAACACGAGACAAAACCTAAACACACGAGACAAAACCTAAACACAGGAGACAAAACCTAGAAACACGAGACAAAACCTAAAAACACGAGACAAAACCTAAAAACACGAGACAAAACCTAGAAACACGAGACAAAACCTAAAAACATGAGACAAAACCTAAAAACACGAGACAAAACCTAAAAACATGAGACAAAGCCTAAACACACGAGACAAAACCTAAACACAGGAGACAAAACCTAGAAACACGAGACAAAACCTAAACACACGAGACAAAACCTAGAAACACGAGACAAAACCTAGAAACACGAGACAAAACCTAGAAACACGAGACAAAACCTAGAAACACGAGACAAAACCTAGAAACATGAGACAAAACCGGCACCGACACAGACGACTCTGAGTCTGCTGGAAGACAAAGACAAACAGGTCCTGCATCACTGCAGCTATAAATACTGGGCACTGATTGGATGAGTGACAACAGGTGGTAAGAAAAACTGGCGGGAAACAGAACAAAGACAGGAAGTAAATCTACAGAAACGCATCAGTAGGCTACTACAAAATAAAACAGGAAATGCAGTTAACAAGAGTCTGAGCACGCCGTCACAAAGTGATGCTACGCGTCATCGCTGAGATCAGAGGTCAAATCTAAAAGTTAGCATGAAAATATGATCTACCCGTATCGAGAAGTAACTCTCCTATCAAGGTTTTACCTGCCGATATGAAGCCAACATTCATGATGAGAAGAGCTCTTTAAATGCAGCGTATGCTACAACACAAAGACTGAAGGCCGACCATTCAAGAATAACTGTGATGTTTATTTACATGCAAACAGCAGATTATTGGACTCTTCTCTTCTCGTCCACAGTCCAGCTCCACCGTGAACCACGGCCCAGGTTAACTGATGTGTCCTGCACATGAAGGAAATCTCCCATTTTATGCTACATAATGAGACAACATCATACTTCTAATATAATAATACTCATCATGGTGCTTCCAAATACATATTATACTCCCAAAATAAGAAATGTGAAGATGTAGCACGCTGTATGTCATTAGGACCTCCAGCCAGGGGGGCCTGATGGTGTTCAAAGACGTCCACATCATCTCTCTGATTGGTAGAGGTTCAGCCTGCAGCATCAATGAATGTCAGCACAGACAGGAGTCATTTTATAAGAGAGGAAACTAAATCAAACAGTTTTACATCCACTCGCGAGAATCGGCCAATCAGGACTGATTTCCTGCTCTGAGGAGTTTACTGCTGACAGAGGCTCCATCCAAATGAGCCGAAGCATCCCAACACACATGTGCAGCTACACCGATCACCACATGACGCCAACACGCCTGCCGCTCGTCTTATTTCCATTTAGATCCTCGAAAAACCGGAGAAGCCGCCAGACGGCGTGAACAAGAGGGAGGACCAGAAACAGAGACCCGGCAGACACACAGAGAAACACTGCAGATGAATAACTCTGTGATTTATGCTGCCGCACAGCTGGGCCCCAACCAACAGGTCATGTTCCTCACCTTGGCAACAATATTAAACACAACCTCAGACCACACACACACACACACACACACACACACACACACACACACACATTGATATTTTATTATGTATAGTTTGTTCTTTATAGTCTTATTTCACAATTTTCCACTTATTTCACTGTGTGTAATGCTGCTGCTGCACTGCAATTTCCCAGTTTGGGATAAATAAAGTCTGTCTGTCTGTCTGTCTGTCTGTCTATCTATCTATCTATCTATCAGCAGGAATCTTAACATCTCAGCAGCTCAGTGGCGTTTTTAGCTAAATGCTAACACCAGCATGCTAATATGACGACAGTAGCGCGCTGACCCTCAGAGTTACTGCTTTATCGTGTGAAAGCACGGCGGCCCTCGAGCAGAGACAGCAGGATCGATCGTCTGAGGAACGTGAGTGTCGCCGTGACGATCCAACCCATCACTGCCGGAGCACCGACTGACGGAGCGGCGGCGGCAGCTTCAACAGAGCCGGGAAACAGAAGACGACGCCTGTCTGCTCACGGTGAAGGAGGAGTGGGAGCGAAGTCGTAAAACATGAGAGGAGAAGAGGAGCGATGACAAGCGAGGAGAGAGGAGGAGGAGAGCGGAGACAGGTGGAAAACACAAACATTAATGGACGCCATAAAATGCAGACTGCATGAAGAAATGATATTAGCATTGCAAATATTGTCCTCCCCTCTGCCCTCCTGCTGATCCTCCTCCAGCCTGCACATCCCTCCATCCTGTCTCCATAAATGAGTGACTCCACCTGAAAACATACAGTTAAATCAGGTCGGACGGCGGCAGTTTAAGCCTTAATGACAAGAACAAGTCTCCGCGGTGTGACCTTGGCATTTTGCATAAGAAGATGTACGACTCTCGTGGGAAATGAGATGCTCTGTGGGTTGAAGAAAACACTTCTCCTGCGCTGATTTATTCATGAAGTGCCAACGTGTCACAGTAGATTCTGTCTTTCCATCTCGAGACAGACACCGAAACAGCAGTCAGGACGTCGCAGCGTGCCACGAGCCTCCATTAAAACCCAACGCAGTCTTACAGGACAAACATGTGATCATAAAACACTTCCTGTTAGACAGGAAGTGTGCAAACAGCTCTGAACAGAAGCCACAGTGAAGTCTGACAGCAGCCATGTTTGATCCACCTGAAACATGAACAGTGAGCAGACAGACTGTTGGACCACATGGATCAGGTCTGACTCGTTCTCTGACGGATGACTGAATCCAGAACAGCTCGGATTCAGGATCCAGCTGGAGAGAAGCCTCTTTGATGAGACCTCAGAAAATGTTTTCTAGGCCCAGAACAAGTCCAGTTGTCCAGGATTCAACCCTGAGACTGTCCTCCAAAGAGAAGCAACGGTCCGAAAAGTTTCCACATTTCTGTGGTGGCGCCCTCTGCTGGCTCTGGGAATCAAGTCAGCTGATGTTGCTATAGAGACACAACATCAACCTTTAACTCCACACACTGCTGTTCACTTCCTGTGTCCTTTCTTCAGACATGACCACCGTCGCTCACTAGCCGGAACCACCTGGTTACAACTGTAACCATGACAACAAGAGTCCCCTGACCTTAATGAAGGCCTTAGTCCTTCCTGACACCGGACCTCACCCTGCCTGTGAAGATCGGTGAAACAGTGACGATGAGGTCCTGCTGATCGGAAACCACTGTCGCTGTTTCAGGTGAAGGCCAACTGACCGATCCGTCCAGATCCGTCTCCGACAAATGACTTTAATACCACTAATTTACAAAAGCTAATAATTGTAATCTCTTTCAGTCTCAACACGTTGATTCTGAACCTTTTTGTATTGTTTCCAGCTCGTAGTCCTGGTTTGTGGTTCTGTTTAAGTCCTCAAAGCACTTTGTTGAGTTCGGGATAGGTCCTGGTCTTGGCTTAATATTAATAATAAAAAATCCACAATGACTTCAGACATGAGACGTTTAACTGAAAACAGCATCCTTCTATCGCACCAAGACCTGGATCTGGACTCAAAGCACTGACTCCTGCCAGTTATTGTTAACCTGGAGAACAGGACTTCCTGTGAGATACAATATGTAGGACAGCTACAGGATAACTTATTGCAGTGTTTATGTGACTTTGGGGATTTTTCAGATTAAGTTGACCTGAGGACGATTTGCCATCTCGGCTGTGATGCAGGTAAACACATCTCACCTGTCCATTGTACCGCTGGTGCTGTTCGTCAGCCGTGAGCCCGAACTTAAAGCAAATTCTCTCAGAGCTAAATCCAGAACGAGTCGGTCGAAGCATTCACATCAGAGAACACACACGATACACCTCTGTTACATTTAGATACAGCAAATCCTTTTCAGCGTAAAGCAAACAGCTTTTATCAATATGAGAGTGGGACCGCGTTCAGCACACACAGGCTAATCCCTCTGCATTATTTCATATTACAAAACCTGCACGCAGAGGTGGTGTGTGTGTGTGTGTGTGTGTGTGTGTGTGTGTGTGTTTCACTGAAAAAGTTCATGTTTGTGTAGAAGAGAAGGTGCAGAAGTTTGTTTGAGGCTTAATGAAACTGGTGGTGTTAAAAATGTTTGAGCCACTTTTCGCAGATGAAAGACACGAAGAGTTCGCAGGCGTACAAGCTTCATGTTGAACACTCATCACCGAGTGTGTGTGTGTGTGTGTGTGTGTGTGTGTGTGTGTGTGTGTGTGTGTCCTCTAACAAAGGCGCGGCGGCTCACTTGTTCAGGTTTAACGTTTAACTCGTGCAGTTGAAGCAGCGGCTGTGCTGAAAACGCTGACTGCATCCACACAGGTGTTTGCACTTACACCTGATGGGACCTGGTCATCATCAGGGCTGTGCAGGTGAGGGCAGACTGCCTGATTATCTCGTATCAGGATCAAATCCACATGAGCTCTCAGACTCTTTCAGTAACACTCAGTCTTTGTATGCTGGGCTCCATGTAAACCAGGACCGGACCTCCAGTCCAGAAGGAGGTGCTGATGCACCCGAAGCTGTTTAGTTCCCATAATAAGCTGACAGTTATCCATGTTCACGGCAGCTCCCTCATCACACAGATCAGTCAGAGGTTAAACTGATCTGGGATCAGGTTGTAGAAACTGAGCAGTTTTTCTTTGTTGCAGTTTGAGTGTGACGTCAGTGAACGTTGAGGTGCTGAGGAGACAGACTGGATGTGTTCAGACCATCAGACCCACAGAACGTTTCCTGATGACAACAGTAACGAATGGCTCAGTGTGATCAATAAACCCGATCGCACACAGACCAGTGACAGACTGACTGCACTTCAGTCACAACGATCTATTTCATTGTGTGGCTCCAGGATCAATAATCCAACAGTATTAGTACCTCTTTGAATGTACTACTACACAACAGCAGTAGTGTTATTAATGCAGCGCGCAGCTCGCCACTGATCATGTGACTAATTTGAGCTGATTTCAGAGCAGCCGGTTGGAGCAGATGTAGAATCACCACATCCTGCTGTTATCGACTGTCACCTGACTGGTGGTCATTCAACCCTAAATCACCTTTGCTGTGACTGACGGGACTTTTACACTCAGTTTTGAAGGAGATCAAGCTTTCCTTCCTCCTCTCCCCTCCTCCCGTCTCTTTTCCTCTCCTCTCCTCCCCTCTCCCCTCTCCTCCTCCCCTCTCGTCTCCTCTCCTCTCCTCTACTCTCCTCTCCTCTCCTCTCCTTTCCTCTCTCGTCTCCTCTCCCCTCCCCTCCTCTCCTCTCCTCTCCTCTCCTCTCCTCTCCTCTCTTTTCCTCCCCTCTCCTCTCGTCTCCTCTCCCCTCCCCTCCTCTCCTCTCCTCTCTTGTCTCCTCTCCTCTCTTCCTCTCCTCCCCTCCCCTCCCCTCTCTCCTCTCCTCTCCATTGCATCACTCCATCCTTTCCTTCCATGTGATTTGTCTCTTTCTCTCTTGCCTTCATGCTCTCGGCCTGTCTCTCTGCCAGTGTGTGTGTTTGCATGTGTAAAGTTTGTGCTTCAGTGTCTCACGTGTGCGTGTGTGCGTGTGTGCGTGTGCAGGGCGAGCAGCCTCTTCCTAGCTCCTCATCTGTATTCTGCTCGTCTCAGGCCAGGTAGGTAATGACAAACAGCAAAGGCCAGGATGTCACTGCTCCACTCAGCTGCCTGCTCAAGCCTCTACACACACACACACACACACACACACACACACACACACACACACACACACACACACACACACACACACACACACACACAGTAGGTTTTCAGTGTTCTGTTTTGTTTTGCATCTTGTCAACAGTCTGTTGAATTAGCTGTTAGCAGTGAACGATCACTGACACAGAGAAGAGATGGAGATATATAATAAAGCCAGTAAAGACACTCTGTTCTCTTCCATCACTGGATCACTGTGATACTGAAGAAGGATCCTCGGGGTGATCTCTTCTGGTTTCTCACCGGATTTCTGGAGGTTTATTCAGTGAAGTCACACTGAATTCAAACATACGTGTTCAACATGTACAGATTGTGTGTTTGAAAGTATCTTAACGGCCTCAATGAGCTGTGTGTCACTGCTGCAGCGCCACCTGCTGACCGTGGAGGTGAGCGGCCACATGAGCAGTTGTTTTACACCTGGCTGCACCTGTCCCCTTCACCTCACAGTGTTTGAACACAGCTTTGAGCAGAGGATCCAGTTAATCGCAGCGACTTCACTTTAACGACGTGGAGGCGTTGATCAGTACGAGGGGCTGACGGCTGCTCTCTGGTCAGCTGGGGGGTGATGGGGGACGTGGTGGTGCTTCACCTTTTTACACAGCTCTGTTGTGAAGGAATTGATCTGGATGCTAACGTGGTGTTAGCAAAGAAAGAACGTTTGAAAAAACATCTTAAACCTCCATAAACCTCTGTCTCTCCCTGTCTCCCCCTCTGTCTGCCCCTCCCCCCCCCCCCCCCTGTCTCCTTGCCCCCCCCCCCCGCCTGTCTCTGTCCATGCTAGCGATGCAGCGTCTCTGTGGATTCAGCATCACTCTCTCTCTCTCCCCCTCCCTCTCTCCCTCCCTCCTTCTCTCTGTCTCCCTGCCCCCCCCCCCGTCTCTGTGGATTCAGCATCGCTCTCGGCCTGCAGCTCCTGCAGGGCTGCAGGAAGAAGCCTTGGAGGCTCTGAACAGCCATCACACACACATCCATCTCTCCTCTGTTGTTCTCTGTCGTCTTCTCTGTTTCTCTTTGTCTCTCTGTTATTCTCTTCTTCTTCATCCACTCTCCTCTCTCCTCCTATCACAGATCACGCTGTGCTCTCCTTCCTTTTTCTCCCCAGTCTCCCAATTTACTCCCCGGCAGATCGCTCTGTACTTTCTTGCTTTATCTCTGGCCTCCCCACAGATCTCTTATCGACCTCCTGCTTTCTCTGCCTGCTGCAAACTCTTTTATCATCCTTTTCCATTAAAGATGCAACTCCTCCCTCATATAACAGAAACTGCCCTCCCTCATCTTATTTATTGGACTTGTTAATTAAAGAACACCACATACAAACATCATTACTAACCTCATACTCAAACTTTCTTTTTTCTTATTGTGTCCATTCTCCATCTTCCTGTAGCTGCACTTCTTCATTTCTAATGATGTGATTGTAATGTGAGTATTTTTTCTACACTTCAAACCACCACTCAGATTAACGTTTAAATTATTTTTCTTTCTTTATTGAAAAAAACCTGCTTTTCATTATATTTAATCGATAATGTAAAGATATTCTCCTCCTTTCTGTTCCTGATGAGCTCTCACCTTTAAGCTGTCGTCATTTCTAAAAGAGGCTGTGACCTTGTCACCTGACTTCCTGTTTACATACTCTTTGAAAACTGTGGCAGCGTGTGATTGGTGTAGATCTCACGTGACCGCAGCTCCTGACAGGATGTTTGTAAAGCTGTAAACTTGTCTTTTAGCTGAGCTACAGTGACGTTAGCTTGTCCAAAGTGACTAACTTTATTGTTACTTGGATCAGCGACAGCGGCGACCCACTGAAAGCGGCGCATGGTGAGGTGATTCGCTTCTGAAGCCGTGGCAGCTGACAGCGCCTCATACATGTGAACACTGTTTGTTTGTGGTGTGAAAGCAGATCAACCCTCCAGCTGATGTGTGATTGTAGTGAAAAGCTAAACTGCTAAACCCACCTGCTGATTGTAAACAGTTTGGGAAGTGTTGCAAATCATTTGGTTACCATGAGCATTTTAGTATTTCTAAAGTCCAGTTAAAGTGCGACTGAGTGACCCCACAGTAACAGTAACAGTTGTTTCATCTGTTTGTCTCTATTCACATGGTGGATTTCTATCTTAACAATACCGATAACGCTCATAATCAGAGACCACAGACAAACACATTAGAACGACTGTCCAAAACATTTTCCCCTTGAGGAAAAACGTGTGGCTTCTTGTAACGGTGTGTACAAGTAAATAATAAAAGATCAGCTCCTTCCTGATGATCTGCTGTCGGAGCTGGTCTATGCCTCACGAGTGTGCTGCTGGATTCCCCTCGGCGTACACTGACAGAGCTGTTAGGCAGCTCAGACGCTCGCAGCTTATCGGCTGCCTCTGTGGCCCGAAGCAGTTTAGGTGGACAAGTGTATCCCTGTGGACAGGACAAGTCCATCAGAGGGGTTTACCCCAATCCATCTCTTTAATGCTGAGTGCCAAGCAGAGAGGCTTAGTCTTCCCAATGACTCTGCCAAAGATCAAAGCCCAGAGCTCGCAGTGTCAGGCCGGACACTCACCTGGGCCGCTGATAACACAAGAACCTGCTTAATCTCTGCCTCCGGCTGGGTTTACAGCTCTATACCAGAACTTCAATCACTGGCAACTTAGGTATTAGACGGATATTTGTGCTTCATCAAAATGCAATTTAAATTCACTCTAATGCCACAGAAGTTCATTGCATGATGAAGAGCATGTAAGCCCGACCTGACAGGTTCTTTTTCTGCAGATTTTTACAATTTTTCACGGACATTTCTCAAGGCAGAGTTCACTTTTTCAAAACTTGGCACACAGTCAGCACAGCAGCAGTCAATGTGGACTGAACTGTGCAGAAGCTTTCATTGTTCTGACACACGATGCATTCAGTGACCACATCAGTCTTTTCTTACACATACTCCACCAAACATCTGTCAGTTTACACTCCTTTTTACAAATGTCTACATAGTATTTTAAAAACTGTTAAATTTACATTCAAGACCTACAATGACACAAAATGATTGTAAATTAGACTGAAGTTTACTAAATTCTATCAAATTTCCATCTAAAAATAACTATACACAGAGCAGAAACTGGGCCATACAACACTGAGCTCCTCATTTCTTCGCTGGTTGAACTCCATGAAAGACTGAGCAAAGGAGGTGAGAGATGACAGACAGGCGTGGAAAAGAAGGACGATAAAGCCTAATGAAGCATACTGCAGCTAGTTATGTGCACAAACTTAAGCCCAATCCACCAGAAAGATGCTTCCACTGATCTCTGTTTTTAGAAAATTCAGCACCGCATATCGCTGCTACGCTGACGACACGCTGCTGTACTTCCCCAAAAAAACTTTAGTCTCTTTTAAGTTGTCCCGAGGATGTGAAATGCTGGATGTACATACTATGACTAAAGTCCGTATCATTGGTACCAAGATGAGAGACCACACCTGGCCTGTTCTGCTGTACTGGCCCTTCACTGGTTACCAGTTAAATATAGAAATGTTTTGAAGACTCTTATTTGTTCTTACAGCTCTGCATGGATTGGCAGCAGCTTACATCTCTGATCTCCTGACTCCATACTCTGCATCAGACCCTTCAGATCCTCCTCGCTGCTCCACATCCTCAGTCAAAATTCAGAAGTGACTGAGTGGTTTCCATTGCTGCTCTCAGACTTTGCAACCGTTTATCTTATCAGATCTTCCTCATCCATCACCAGTTTTTATTTGAATCGTATTTTACATTTCTCTGTAAAGCACTTTGATGAACACCAACTGTGACGTGACTGATGAGCCAAAGTTTTCTTGTTGGAGACTAATGTTGATTCTCATACAGTTGATCTTGTGATGTGTGTTTTGGCTTTGGTTGCGTTTCCTGAGATCAATCATTGTTCCGAGCTGGATGTTAGTGAAGAGAACTTCAACATTTTCAAAACTGTGAAGAGTTTTTAAAAAGCGAACTGTGTGACTGACGGTGAACAAACACTAACGAGTGGTGAAGTGTCAGTAATACAGTCACATAATGACTGACCAACAGTATTTGTGGGTTTGAGGTTTCCTCCTAATAAAAAATACTACAAGGAGATGAAAGTTTTTAAGTATCTTTCATTATTCTTATTATTATCATTATTTATCCGTGCAGTGCCTGATGGACTTTGGCTAAGCTTATTAACACTGCTCAGCAGATTGCATTTCACATTTCACAGAGACTCATTTCAAGTAGCAATAGTTTCCATAAAATTGTGATAAGACATAAAGGTCATGCAATTATGGTTGGAACCTTTAAACTTTTCTAACTAGTTTCCTACATCCTATGACTTTCCTCCCTTTCTAACAAAATTCAGCTCCAGCCTTTGGCATTGGGTGAAAATTAACTAATCGTGTTGGCTTCTGGGAGCCTTAATAACCTGTCATAACCCCCAAACAACAGCAGCAGCACAGTCACACCGAGTCTCTGAGGAGCGTAACCACCTATACACACACACAGCTTAACACCTGGGGACTGCAGCTGTCGCCTTTATTAAACCTCCTCAGTGTAATTGTTTCATCAGGACTCAGTACCTGATGAAACCCATTACATGCATTAAGTTTCATCTGGATTCCTACACTAGTAAAACAAAACAGGAACATCATAACTACACCACTACACTATAACTTTTTTAATCTGTGTCATTTCACGGCAAAATGTGGATCATTGAGCTTCATATCAAAGCCCTCCTCTCTGTGCACCAATGAGATTATTTTCTAGCGACGTATCAGGCTCGCCTGGAAGCCTTTAGGCTGATAAAATGGGACACGGCAGCAATAGTCACCCATTAGGAATAATGCAGTAATGCTCTGCTTGACATGGATTTTTGCTGTATTGTGATTTGTTGGCGATCTGTAACTGCAGCATAATGGAGGGTGTTCTTTATTCTCGTATTTCAAACAGAGGGGAAAAGGGATGTTTTTATAAAGACGCTGATATGAGAAATGAGGCAACGAACAGACAGAAGAGTTGATTTCATTATCAGTTTTGTGTATTTCCACTGTGATGCAGGTTTGAGCTATGTTTGATGCTCTGTGCTGAAAAGAAGGTTGATTTTCTTTCTGCCGTCTCGAGGTTTAACAAGTTCAACAAGGTTTTGGCGTCATTTATTCTCAAAACTGCACTTTACTTCTCACAGTGCATCAAAATAATGGAGAAAACTCATAAAAGACAAAATAGTAATAAAATGTGGGCGATTAACGACGATTAACAAAATAATTAAAGACGATTCTTTCCGTTCTGTTTCTGTAAAAATACAGATTCAAGCAAACGTGACACAGTTTTACCCATCATCCAATCCTCCATCCATCCATCTCCACAGATCCTCCATCCACCCACTCATCTTCATCTCCGCCCATTCAACCATTGGCTCTTACCTTTTCTGCAGACTGCGCCGTGCCAAAGAAGATGGGTATAAAAGCCAGCCACACAATGCAGGTGGTGTACATGGTGAACCCGATGGGCTTGGCCTCGTTAAAATTCTCCGGGACCCCGCGGGTCTTTATAGCGTAAACAGTACACGTCACCATCAATAAAATACTGTAACCCAACGAACAGATAATCTGAAGATCCGTGATGTCGCATTTCAGCACCCCTCGGGCAAGATCCGGGTTGAAGGTCTTCTGCTCGTCATAATCTATGATGGTGTTGGGCGGATCCACCACAAACCAAATGAACACCCCCAACAGCTGGACTGAGATGAGGCTGGAGGTGATTGCCAGCTGTGAGGTGGGGCTGATCAGCCTGGGTGCCGTCACTGACTTCTTGCCCTGCTCAAAGATTCGGTAGATGCGGTTGGTTTTGGTGAGGAGGGCGGCGTAGCTGATGCACATACCCAGACCCAGGAAAATCCTTCGGAATGAGCACACACCAACATCGGGCTTGGCGATCATGAGGAACGTGATAATATAACATAGAAATATCCCAGTCAGGAGAACGTAACTCAGCTCTCTGCCGGACGCCCGGACGATCGGCGTATCGTTGTACCGTATGAACGTCGCCATGACAAAGATTGTAGCGATGATCCCGAGCATTGCCAGGAAAACCGGAATCACTGCCCAGGGCGAGTGCCACTCCAGCTTTATGATGGGTATCGGCTGGCATGATGTGCGGTTGGCATTGGGCCTCATGTTGTAGGAGCAGAGCTTGCAGGTGAACTCGTCGAACTGGTACTGGTAGCCGTCGCAGGGCTCGCAGTGCCAGCAGCAGGGCATTCCTTTCACCACCTTTTTCCTCTCGCCGGTTTTACAGGGAAGGCTGCACACGGAGCTGGGAATGTCCTGCTCGCCTCGAGGCCACTGCATGTCCTCAATCTGCAGAGAGAGTATGAGACAGTCAACGTGGTTCCCAAACCTTTTCTCAAAGCCTGGACAGAAACTAAGCATGTTCATATTTTAATGTATTTCTGAAAACTAAAACAAAAACGGTGCAGGCCTTTTAATGGGGCATGTGAACCTGCTGCTGACCTCGGTATCTTATGGCTGTGCAATACCAACCAAATGTACTATAATACAAGCTGTAAGCTTTGTGGATTTCACCATACAGTGTGATTTCAGCTCGGTTTGGCTCATGTTCAGCTGTGTCAGACCGGCAATGCTGAATCAGCGTGCCATTAGCTGGGACTGGACCACATATAAGGACCCTATTATGGTCATTTTTACAGGTGTTGCTTGTGTCTTCTGCTGTGACATCGCAAACGCGCTTCATGTAATTTTCGCATCACTTTTGATAATGTAATTAAACCTTATTAGAAACCAGGTATAAATAAATGGAAATGTATCTTGCAGCACCCTGTCCTCGAGACGACGGCGCTCGCTCTGTGAGTCTCTGGGTTTGATTCAATGACTGAACAGTTAAGATACAGATGGAAGACAAGGTGCCCCAAATATAAGCACAAATAGAAATAAAGATTTACTTGGCTTTTCTTTATGCTGCATCTGAAGTTTTAGGAAATGATAGAGGGGCTGTGGTCATAAACTGGCTGCAAAGCCCCTACGTAACAACACCGTAAAGATCTTGTCTGCTTCTCTAAAAATGAATAGATAAATTGGATTATGAAGTTTGTTCAAAGGGTAAACATTAGTCTGAAACTTCCAGCTTCACTGCAGTGTGAAACCAGTTTTCAGCATTGGTGTGGTAAGATATCGACTGAGGTTCTGGTGTCTCTGCCTCAGATTTATGGCTACGATTTATCCTCCAGTGTGTAGCGCTGCTGTTTAACAAGGGGTTTGCTTCGGCTCTGGCTTGTTACTAAAGCAAAGGTCTCATTGATTTGACAGCTTGACGACTGCTAATGAGTAACGAATACACTATTAGTGCAACATCAATATGCATAAATTCCAGCTGGATCATAGCTCTGCACTGAGTGGACATCTTAGTTATCTGTAATTTCTACTCAGCACCACAGCCAGGTCGTATTTAACGACAGCTCTGCAACTGGACCATCAGTTCTCAAGGCCCACCCTGATCCTCAAGGAGTCCTTGAGCAAGGCATGAAGTTTAACTGTGTCTGTAGTTCACTGACTTTAACAAGGAAGCAGACAGCGGGGTCAACATTACACATTATATTAACCTGCAAGTCCTGTCATATAATGTGGACTATAACTAAGCACATTTACCCCATGCTGCAGTGAAAAAACTAGCGTGTGCTGTGGTTTGAAGCAACGATGACGACACAGAAACATGCTACAAGACATGATGTTCAGATAAAACAGGTGTGTTTTACACAGAGAATTTCAATCATCCATTATTTGATAAATATGAAAAGAGTAAGGAGAACACCGATGTAGCACAAGCTAATGCTAATAAACAAGCTCGTCAAGCTGAAAAGTCCAGTCGTCCACTTGTTGAATGGAGAACAAGCAGCTGTGATGATTTTCAGCTCATGAGGCCGAACACACTCGTCCTCCGTCGTCTCTGCCCTGAACAAACTGTCAGAGGAGAGTCCAGAGCAGAGCTGCAGTCTGCTGCTGATCCAGGACTTCACAAGTCCATCGACACGCAGCGTCTTCGTCCAGTGTTACATCCGTCTCATCGTCTCCTTCCTGAACGTTTCTCCCTCTAGCCTGTCAGAGTCACGAGCGTCGTTTCTTCTCTATTTTAAAGTAATAAGTTTAATCATGTGCTTTGTTGTGTTTGCTTCAGGTTTGCAGTTTTATGAGCTTAATTAGTTTTGAAACTTGGAGGTTGTGAAGCAGAAAAAGAAGGAACACTCAGGTACAGCCTTGAAGACTAAAGTCAGGGATCAAAGGTCTCCTGTCTGTCTGTACGGTTGTAGCATGGTGGCTACAGGAGGCTACATCTGCATGGACACACCACTACACCTCACTTTTAATATTTCACTGTATAATAATGAAAGGGGACATTTTCAATCTGCTATTATGTGAAAAGACTCTGTGAATCCGTTCACGTCTTCCCAACAGTTCCCTTCTTGAAACTGTGCCCGGACCTTGGAAGGCGCTCTAGCGGCTGTCGGCGGCCAAAAAGCCTGATATTGTGTATAGATGTTGATTATTTTGGCCGATAGCTGGTTTCTGTTTAAAGGATTTGAAAGGACTTGGAGGGATTTCAGATGCTACTGTGACCCAGAGCTGATCAGCTACACAGTGCTAAGGACATCCTCAAACAGATTATCTACAAAGACCAATCTGAATCAGTCTTTGGTTCCAGGAGCCAGAGGCGACGCTCGAGCAAAAAGCAAAAAGGTGACACGGGATGTTATCACCACCCACCATCGACCAGACCCTCCCCGGGCTCCCTGCGTGCAACCAAAAAGCCCAGTTGATAACCTGGGATAGCCAGAGATGAAAAGCTGCATCAAGCTAACAGCCTGAGTCAGCCGAAGGCTTGTATTTGGCCACGGTGAGGATTCAGAACCACAACAAAGAGGAAGACTCCAAGCAGCCCTCTAATCTTCCTCCCTCCCACAGGCGGCAGGCCAACTGTGAAGAAGAGGAAAGAAAAGACTCTTCCCTCCCACTCAGCTCCTCTTTCTTTTACTTCATTTCTTCTCTGTTATGGTTTTCTGATCATATCCATCATCCATCGCTCCCACATTCTGTCCACTTCTCAGCTTTTTATAGTACGCAGAGCCGGACCACACGCGGACCATCAAAACCACATGACCGGCTGACACCAATCCCTGCTGCTCCTCCTCAGGAGGGGCTCATCTGCAGGTGAATATGCTCCCTCCATTTAGTCAATGAACTGGATCAAAACCTGACTGAGTGTAAGAAACGAGCTTTGCTCTGCAGACTTGATGAGTCGCAGACTCGTGCCTGCTTATAGAAAGACTCACGGCTTCACAAATCCAAACAGATTTCAGACTGGAGGTTCAAATGGGATTCAGAATGCCAGCAGCGACGTTGGGTCAGTCATTTAAATGGAACCTCCATCCGTCTCCTCGCCGTCGTGGCGGTCAGGAGGGCTGCCTGCCACTGCGGCGTGTTCAATAATTCACTCAGGTCTTTGAAGAGGTGTCACAGCTGGTAGGGGGATCTGGACAAGAGGTCTCTCTGGTCTTAAATCTCTGAAAATGTGCCTGTACAAAAGTCCACATGTTCCTTCTCCCCTCCAGCTGAACATCCACCTCAGCGAGTGATTAAGTCCCAGGGTCCTGAACCCAGCACACACTCTGACAGGCTTTGTCAAGGAGATTAAATAAATTAGAGGACGGGAGCGTGACGGCGTGGACTTCATTTTACGGGTCAAAAAAGAAGCACAGAAGAAGCTGCTCTGTGTGATCTGAACAGCCTGAATATCAGATGTCTGTCTCAGTCTTTTAGGTCCAGACCTGACGAGTCCACATTACATTCTGTCGGCTCTCCTATAGACGCCATTAATATGCAAATAATGCTGCCAAAACAACTTTCTGAGGGAGCGCTGATAATTAACATGCTGTAGCTGTCCGGCAGCAAAGTGTTGATCGTGAGCGTGTCTGTGAAATATTTCATTTGTTTCCCAAGCAACCAATGAAATCTGATTTGTGACCGTTCTCTTTAAAGAAAATTCACTTTTATTTGTGTGTAAACACTGAAAACAGACGTAGAAAGAGAGTTTGGAGAGAGTGCGGACAACAAGACAACAGGAGCAGATATTTTCACAGTTTTCTGCAGCGGTGGAGAGAAGACGACGAGGCGACAGCTTCCTGTGAACGCATGTCCTCCTCATCTCTCTCTCTCTGTATCTGTCTGCCTCTCTCTACCTCCATCCCTCGGCTTGTCTTATCAGTCCCAGGCAGACCTTTGCTCCTCCGCCTGCCTCTGCTCCGCTGTCAGACTCTGCTGTCGATAAAGTTTCTGCCCACCTTGATGTGGCTGCAGGCTGCGGGTCAGGCGAGCACTTAAACCGGTCAGACATTAGCTCGGGTCGGAATAAAGACGCCGTAAACTGTCTGAAACAAACAAAGCACCTGCGAGGGGGGAGAAGAGGAGGTCCGTCCTGCCTCTGCAGATACTGCAGGAGAGGCGGCTGCTCTTCTTTCACTGCATTTGTTTGATGTTCAACAAAAAGTCCTGTCACATATTTTCCTGCCTCGTCCTCTTCTTTCTGTCTCTTTTCATGTATTCGTGCTGTTTGTCAGACTGTTGTCAGGGGCTCCACATGTGTTTGTGCAGACGGCAATAAAATTCAATAATGAATCAACAGTACGAGCGATCTTCCCCTGTTGGTGTCTCAAACGGGGGTTGTGTGTGGTGCATGTGGGCGGGTGTTTCTGTCCACTGACTGCTAGCTGGGAGCATTTCATCCATGCGCTCATTAGCCCCCTCCTCCTCCTCCTCCTCCTCCTCCTCCTCCTCCTCCTCCGCCCTTCCCACAGCAGTTTAACTGCAACCGCCTGACACTGCAGTTCATTATCAAGCCTTTAGGGGGCCCCGGTCCCCGAGCTCATCATAAAAACCTCTGAGGAAATAGTGATCGCATCTACGCGGCGTTGCCATGGATACAATGCAGGATCCATCTTTTTTTTTTTTGGCCTTGAGTCTCTATTGCCCCACGCAGCCCACCGCCTCTCCTTCTGCCTCCTCGCTCTGTTTCCATCCTGCTGCTGTTGGTTCATTACCTGCAGTAAACTGCTTCTGACCACACGGCCTCTGACTCCTCTGACTCCTCTGCCTCCTCTGACTCCTCTGCCTCCTCTGACTCCTCTGCCTCCTCTGCCTCCTCTGCCTCCTCTGACTCCTCTGCCTCCTTGGTTTCCTGTTTCCAGACTCTCACATGCTGTGTCAGGCCAGCTCAGGTGCCACAATAACATGTTGGCATCGTATGTTTCTGCAAACCACGGGTACGTTTAATTTCATATGTATCATAATCAACGTTTCTACAACAGGTATCAAAGTGACGCAGCTCAGGTCACCTGTACAGGTATATGAGGGCAGGAGGAAGAGGAGGGGATGGTAGTGGATGACGAGCGTGATTCTCAGGACAAAAACAAGTGTTTCAAATTGAGACGTTGGGACATTTTCCACTTGAGTAAATTATAAATCCTGACCTTAAACAAGTGGTTTTTGTGCCTGAGTCAAACCAGACCTTCATCACAGCGTCGCAGCTTTAAATTGAGACGTAAAGTGTGAACTTGAAGAAAGTAAAAAGTTTCAACATGCTCGTGGTTTGCAGAAACGTATCAGTGTCGTACAGTCCTCCGCTGTGTGGAACAGCTGCTGCTGCTGCTGGCATCAAAACTCAAGTATCTCACCGCCATGCAGAAACACACACACACACACACACACACAGTCTCGCTTCCTTCCCATTAATGTGTGGCACAGTGATTAACATGGCGACTGTGGATCATGATTAAATTGATTAATTGAATGGAAAAGGAAATAAGTTCCCCGGATCCCTGCGAGTTCGTGAGCACTGGAACGTACACAGTTAGCAGATTAGCAGCAGGTCTGAGTGACAGGAAGCCAAATGAGGAGGAGAAAGAAAAACAGACTCATCAGACAAGTATCAGTGCACATACAGCATCACCGTGGCAACTGCGTCATCTCATGCAGTCGGCGATACATCTGAACACAGCGCGGCCGCATTCATATGACAAATACACAGGACGGAACCAATTTCCTTCCAAGCAGACGTCAGGCTTTGATTAAGTGTGAAAGTGTTCTGTAAGCTCATTAAAGAGTGTGTGTGGGGGGGGACAGTGTGAGACTGGTGACCAAGACGACGTCCTTCCAGCCTGAACTAATGATTGAAGAAAAGAAGACCCGAACAACACAAGAATAGATCATTAAAAAAGCATGCGAATCCATTCGTTATGATGAATGTCCTCACACAGTCTTCTCTTCAGTTACTGATGGTTGTTTCTACGTGAAGTTGAAGCAGCGATGACGTTAATAGTTCAAATGAGAGAACGATGACACCACGAGACTCAAGAAGCAGGAAGTGAAACAAACTGAATCTGAAGAAATATTTGATTCAAGCAGTTTGACTATGGAGTGATTACTGAACTGCTGCAGCTGCGCAGCTAACCGCTAACTTGCTAGCATCTGTCCCGCAGCGTGTAATATTCAGCTCCTGTCCTCCCTCTGGTCCAGACATTCATGTCCCCCTCAGGATGAACTGATCCTCTGACACTGAACATTATACCTGCTAAACATCAGCATGTTAGCATTGTCACTGTGAGCGTGTTAGCATGCTCACATTAGCATTTAGCTCAGTGTGCTGAGCTCAGCTCAAGCACAGTGTGTCTCACAGAGCTGCTGCGTGGTGACTTTTCCCAGAAGAATCATTGATATTGGACGATTCAGGAAAATGTCCTTCAGTTTAGGGAAGATCCTGATCACTGGTTGGTTAATGTGGTTAAAGATTCAATCAAAACACTGACTCATTCAGCGTGGACATAAATCCTGGGAGACTGGGATGTCTTAGTGCGGACGGACGCTGAGACTGGACAGCAGTAAAGACTCAAACTGATCGTCAGTCCAGTTAAAGCAGCAGCACGTGAGGTTTGGGTCACGGCAGCTTTGTGTGATTTCAACATGAATTTAAGGATTTCAGTTTAAATGCTGCAGTGTTGCTCGGCCTGCTGTGACTCTGGATTATTAACAGGAAATAATGAAAACATCATGAATCTTAACTGGACGGAAGAAAAATGTTTCCCACCACAGGTGAGAAATTGACTGCCTTTGTTCTCTCCTCATCAACTCTTCAAAGACAAGTCAGGAAAAGAAACAAGAAAATCTGAATGATGAGATTCCTTTCAGCTGCATTCCCGAGACACGACGGTGCAAGACGAGTACGACGAGTCCGAGGGGCTCAGCAATGTTCAGCTGGAGACCGAGACACATACATGACTGAAAACAGAGTCAGAGACAAACTCTTCCTGCTCATACAGGACGAGTGAGGACAGACGCTGCTGCTTCGTTCAGCCACTGAGCAGAAGAGTTGGAGACACACCAGACTGCACCTCCAGAGAGTGGAAGTCAATGAGGAGGAAACGGCTTCAGGGCCGAAGACAGACAGACAGACAGGCAGACAGACAGACAGGTGAAGAGAAAGAGAGACAGACAGACAGACAGACAGGTGAAGAGAGAGAGAGAGAGACAGACAGACAGACAGACAGACAGGTGAAGAGACAGACAGACAGACAGACAGACAGACAGGTGAAGAGAGAGAGAGAGACAGACAGACAGATAGACAGGTGAAGAGACAGACAGACAGACAGACAGACAGACAGACAGGTGAAGAGAGAGAGAGAGAGACAGACAGACAGACAGACAGACAGGTGAAGAGACAGACAGACAGACAGACAGACAGACAGGTGAAGAGAGAGAGAGAGACAGACAGACAGATAGACAGGTGAAGAGACAGACAGACAGACAGACAGACAGACAGACAGACAGACAGGTGAAGAGACAGACAGACAGACAGACAGGTGAAGAGAGAGAGAGACAGACAGACAGACAGATAGACAGGTGAAGAGACAGACAGACAGACAGACAGGTGAAGAGAGAGAGAGACAGACAGACAGACAGGTGAAGAGACAGACAGACAGACAGACGGACAGGTGAAGAGAGAGAGCGAGAGAGACAGACGGACAGACAGACAGACAGACAGGTGAAGAGAGAGAGAGACAGACAGACAGACAGACGGGTGAGTACTGAGACTGAGATTAAAATAATTTGTTTCTAATTACACGTCGTCTGTCAGAATCAACTGTAAAACCAGTTCTACAGGTGTCCCCTTTCTGCTGCAGGTCTTTGAGGACTCTACAGGGTCTTTCTTTGCCAGTGACCACTGGGACAGACTGACAGGACACAAGGCTGGGTGTCCAGCTGTCTTCCTGACAGGGAAAAGCTGACGTCACTGTTTCATAAAAGCAGCATTTAAGCGATGGAGGGCTGAAACAGAAAAAAAAACATTTATTCTGATGCCCCTAACGGGGGAGGTCACAGATGATCTGTGGACGGACTCGAACCAGTAACATCCTGGTCTCAGACTGGCTTCATTAACCCTCCTGGCTGATCCTGGACCTGCTCACGAGCTGCTTGTGTCCGCCTCAAATCTCTCCATCTGACTCATAATGCAGCTGGAGGGGCTGTGAGGGATCGCTTTCCCAGAGATCAAGGTCAAATTTCATTACTCCTAATGAGGCTGAGCACCCATCAGAATCTCTCCCCTCCATCTCTCTCTGGCTTTCAGACATGAAAGACAAGCAGCAGCAGACTTCTGCGTGGAGCCCAGAGATTTCAGAGTCATTACAGATAACACTGCAGGAGAAGAGACACTGCCCCCCCCCCTCACTGCTGCCGCTGCTGCTGCTGCTGGGTCAGAATCACCTTTAATTGTCAAGTACATTCCACTCAGCAGAAAGAGAACATTTTCTAGACACCTTCACATTACGAACAACAGGCCAAGCAGACGTTTTAGATGCTACGTTAACATCCACAGAACACGAAAAGGCACTCAGAAACCAAGTCAAATATTAAAGCCCCTGGACTGGATGGATTCCTCGCCGAGTTTTATCGACACTTTTGCAAACATAATCATCGCTGTTCACCAGAATGACTAATCCAAACATATGAAAGAAGTACTGATTTCAGTACTGCTTGAAAGTCCTCAGGCCCATTGGCTTATTGAACACCCACATCAAAATCATCAGCAAAGCACGAGCAACCTCAATCAGTTTGATTGATCGGATCCAGATCAAACAGGATTCATTACCGGCAGCCATTTATCAAATCATACGTCAGTCATGACTGCTGCCGTTGTGTTGCACAATGTTTTAAACATCGAATAAATGACTGATGGCTGAGTCTCACACAACTCCACAGAGGCAGCAGACTAGGACGTCCACTCTCACCTTCACTATTTTCACTCTTTATTGAACCGTTAGCAGCAGCAACACAGCAAAACAACATCCACACCAATAAGATAACACATAAAATCAGCCTATATGCAGACGATATACTCCTACAAAATCCAAATACATCAAAGGACGTTTCAAAACGATCAATGAATACTCTCTAATTATCTCTGATTAACTGAAATAAGTCCACCGTCCTCTCACTGTATGGAGACAGCTCTCATACACACTCACCGCTCGCTACTGGCAACATCACATGTCTGAACATAAAAAAGCTGATCCACCTGAACTTCACTGCTCGACTTCAAGACATCTTAAATCATTGGATGACACTGCCACCATCTGTTTTTGACGCATGGCTACAATACAGATGACGGTATTACCAAGAATCAATTACTTAATCACAGTGATCTCAACTCAACCCACAGCAACATGAAACAAAAATAAATCAAACACTACTACCCAGGAAATCAATTAAAATACCTTATCAACTTCAATACCTTATCAAATGGATACACACTACCCATCACCACCACCCCTGGCCTGATACAGAACAAACCAAATGTCAAGACAAACCAAACCAGAGATCTAAGTGACACAATCAAACACATCAACTGCTTCAAAAACAGCTTCCACTACTCTGACGGCTTGTTGGAAAGTCAGTGAAGTTTAAAATATTATAATGTCACCTGACACACAAACATCAGAATGGTATAATTCAGGTTTCGCTGTGAATAAATCACCTCTAATCGGCACTAAACGGGTCACATTCTGACCAGAACAGCTTGGCATCATTCCAGCAGCTTACTGACACATGTAGCACTGAGAAACAACAGTATTTAGAATATGTCAGATTTAAAACAAAGAGTCAAAGAAGATATCTGTGGTACACACCTCTGAAATAAAATCAGGAGTGCCCATAACTTTTTAAAAAATCTTTGTCAGGTACTAAAAACAGTGAGTTCCAGGTGATGCGTTTGGTACTCACTCCTAGCGTGGTCTCATCAGATCAGGTCATCTCCTGCTGTTTGCCTTTGTATGTGTTCGTAGGATCATTCTGTCTTTAAGCTGGTGAATAAAGTGGAAAGAAGCTGATTCCACTGGAGACTTTTTTCCCCTTTGAAAATAGTTTTTGATATTTTTGATCTGAAAACAGAACCTGAAGGAGGTTTTCTGCAGCAGCATTAGAGCGATAATGTCACTTTAAAAAAACAAATCAATAAAAAAGAGGCTTTTTAAGAAAATTGCAATTTCAAACAAATGAGGTTGTGCGTAATTTCAGGGATAATGTAATGTGCTTTCTGCTCTGCCAGAAGATGAAATGTGCAGTAATATGTTGCCTCTCTTTCTCAATCAAAACAGGAAAAGTGCACTGGAAGCTGTCATCTCTGCTAATGTGTGTGTGTGCCTGCGTATTCGCATGGTTGAGTGTGTTGGAAGTGTGTGTGTGTGCTTGTATATTATCGTGTGTCTTCCTGCTGAGCTCCACTGGTCCTCTTTGATAGATGCTATAATCATCCTGTCAGATCACTGAGCTGTTTCATGTATTTTTGAAGAGCGTGGCGTGTGTGTTTCCATCGCTGGCCGGACGCCGCGACATTATGGAGACACGAGCGACTGGAGGCTCTCAGAGCTTTGACATCAAGCGGTGTCCTCTCAGTTATTACAGAAATGTGTAGGTTCATAAAGCAGTGACGTCCTGTCTTCTCTTTATGTTTTCACTAACCTCTAGCCTCGGTGGCCAAGGGCGACCAATGATATGAGCGCATGCTAATATACAGCTTTATAGCAGTATATCAATATCCAGTATTTTAATAACTTCCAGTATTAACATACAGCAGCCAAACATGTGGCTGTGTCACGATGTTGTTTCTTTCATATCTCTGGATATCCTCTCCCAGTGACAAGCAGACAGACGTGTTTGTTCATTCCTCCACTCATTTAGCCACATTAGAGACAGAGACGTGTAGGATTAGTGAAGACCACGTCCTGTGATGAAGCCTCCATCTGTCTCTCACTGCTTTCCAATCTGAGCTGCAGTTTAAAGACATTCAGATTCTTTCCTGCTAAGAAATCATAAACTGTTTCTCCAAAAAGAAGAAATGTTTTGTTTTCATGCAGGAACGGCGCCCCCTACCTGAACGTTCTCCAGAGGACGAGAGAATTTTTGGCACCACAGATGTTGTCAATACTATAGTTTGAATGGTTCAACATCTGTCTGGGGGAGCACTAAAAATAGTTTGTAATATCACTTTTAGCGCCAACAGACACCTGAGCAGGTGCTGCTCAGGTGTCTGTTGACACGTTTGACACTGAGTGGAGGTGAGCGCTAATGCTAACAGGTGCTGAGTACAAACTTTATCAAACTGAACTGCCTGCAAAAGCTCCAGAAAAAGGTATTCAAAGTGATCCAGTGATCCAGTGATCCAGTGATGGACATGAGGACACTGCAAACAGGAGCCGCTAACAGCTAATTCAGCAGACTATACTTCCTGTTTACAAGCATTGTGGGAACTGTAGTCCCAGGAGGCAAAGAATAATAATAGGCAGAAGACTGAGAGTCAGACTGGTTCTTCTCTTCCTGAACACTCTCCTCTATACTTTCAGAAATCTTTGCTGTGTAATGACAACGTGTGGACGGACAGACAAGATTAAAAGTTGCGTGAACTCCAGCGTGACTTTAAAAGCTTTTAAGCTCTTTCTTTTCCAGCACAGCTGCAGCCGTCCCGTGATGTGTGTCCGTTTCTTGCCCCCGCTTATTGTCTGCATTACGACACCCATCCTCGATCCTCCTCTCCTAAACTGCATCTGATAGGCCGTCCAAATCCTTTAGCCAAAATTATAGCAGGAAGCAGACAGAGATTCCACTGCTTCTCTCCTTCTGCGCTCCCTTCAGTGACTGTTTCATCACTTTCATCTTTCACACCGCGAACAGACAGACAGGCTCGGACTCGTAGGAAGACGAGATCATCGTACTGCCCTCCCTTTCTGCCTCTTTCTTCATTTCCTCCCGCTTTCTTTCCTTGTCAGCTTTGTGGCATGTGCTTCCAGTGACCTTCCTCTCGCGAGGTGACGCTGATGTGAGGTGTCGACAGCTTCCGTCTCTTCCAGCTGCAGCGGACAGAGGACAGACAGGGTACGAAAGGACACCATCCCGACATGTTTCCGTCTGTCTGTGTGTCTGTCTCACTCACTTTACTTTGTCTGGGCATCAGACAAAGAAAGATGACAGAAGCGTCACTGTGTCGCATGAAGCTGTGATGGTCTGGGCCTCAAACACTTTATTTTTATATCATTTCATAGTTTATGTTGAAATGGTTGTTTTTGTCAGGGGTCCATCCCAGGGAGGGTTGAGTCTGGGGCGACTGGACTTTGCTGTAGATACTTGAAAATATTTTGCCCGTTATCCAGGAGACCTGTTCGCTGGTGTGGAGTCAGGTGTTGAACCACTGCAGGGTCGTTCATTCACGTTGTCTTTGGAAACATGACATGGAGCCCAGTACACAGTGATTTACACAGCTACTTCACAGACCACAAAGACTGGGAACCATTGGCTTCCAGAAACTATAGCCGTCAGATAAATGTAGTGGAGTATGAGTGTAAAGAAGCACTATGTTACGTTCACTTAAGTAAAACACAATTATCTTCATGAACTCATTAAAATTGAACCTGGAATAACTGATGCTTGTGTCCACTACATTAACACATCATCACCTTTAGCTGATGTGTTGAACTCATTATCAGACAGATACTCTCCCTCTTTTAGCTCTGTGTTTGGTCTCCTCCGGCTCTTTAGCTGCTAAATGCTGCTCTGTGCTCACCAGCTGGTCTCTGGCTGAGTCTGTCTGCTGCTCAGCAGGTCGTGAGCTGCAGCTGAACGTCACTATGAAGCTCCATAAAGACGAGAGGAGCCGCAGATTCAGACCATGATTGATCACCAACAGCACACTGTCACTTCATACAGCGTGATTATGAAAATGTACATAATAAAAATGTAAATTACAGTTGCTTTAATATGTTACACTGCATGCGTCCGAACCCACAGCAGCCACGTACACCTGTATCCAACCAGGTATCACGTAGCATCCACAATCAGTTTGGCCCTCTGAGGGACTGCCGGGCGAATGAACAAGAAGCTAACTGAAGGGAAAAGAAATGACCAGAGATAAATGACATTCATCAGGGTGGGAATGGGACGAAACAGGGTCTCCAGCCTGGAGAGGACGAGCAGCAGATGTCAGGAGAGACGAGGAGAGAAGGGAGGAGACAACTGCGGCGTCTTTCCCTTCGATGATCATAATAACATCTGTGAATCCCGTTAGCGAACAGTTAAAAGACGTCAGGATCAAGTTGCTAACAAGCGATCGTGAAATGACAGGAGTGCATCATCACTGACGCAGTAAAAAATCATGCAGTTCTGTCCATCCAGGGTCCGTGCAGCTGCACTCCGTGGATACTGAGCCCGGTTTTGCAGGGATTTTACTGAGTTCTGGTGATTTGCAGAGTCATCATCAGAAGCTGCCATTTTATAAATGAGGCTGGTAATCCTGTATCATGGATATGAACAATTTAATCCAGCCATATAAATCCCACAGTGAGTGAGATTACCCTGAGGCACAGCTCTCACTTGGTAATCCAACATGTTCCTCATTTCATCGGCAGCTTTGCTTTTCCACATATTATTTGTTTTACTGGACTTCTGCTCGGCTGTTTACAGGTCATTATTACTGCAGCGTTAAATGTTGTCGCTGTTTGTTAGGAGCTCGTGTTCACGGCGTTGTTTTACAAGCTGCAGGAACATCTTCAGGACTTTCTTTGCCCTGGGTTCATGTCTCAGGCTGTGAACAGGTTCATGTTCTACCCTGTGATTGGTGGATGTCGTAACAGCAGCCTGAGAAGACGACTGCAGGTAAAAAAAGTCTTTTCAGGTCAAAAACAAACAGATCAGAGTTTTGTGAACGTCCCTACAAACCGTCGGCGTGGTAACATCAAATATGAGCCGACAGAGCGAGAAGCCGTGAGAGGAAACGTATTGATGAGAGAAACTGAACGTGAATCCATTATCAAGACTCCAGGAGTGTTTGGGTATGAATCACACTGTGTCACTGTGTGTGTGTGTGTGTGTGTGTGTGTGTGTGTGTGTCACTGTGTGTATGTGAATGTGTGTGCGTCTCTCTCTCTGTGTGTGTGTGTGTGTGTGTGTGTGTGTGTCACTGTGTGTATGTGTGTGTGTGTATGTGTGTGTATGTGAATGTGTGTTCGCTGTGTGTGTGTCTCTCTCTCTCTCTGTGTGTGTTTGTGTCTGTGTGTGTGCGTCTGTTGAAACTAATAAATGTGATTTGTCCTGGGGGGCTGCAGGGTTCAGAGTGGGGGTCCTGGGTGGATCCCAGCAGCAGTGACAGAGTCGTCCTGGTGCAGATTATGGCCACATAAACCCTGACAGAGACCCATCAGAGCGAAACAGAGTCTGATTGACCCATTAAGCCGCAGCAAAGCCCCCCCCAGCAGGCAGAGAGATGAAGAAGGAAATGGCAGAAGGAGAATAAAAGGCCGGCGACTCTATTTTTCTAAATTTGTATCAAATTAACGTCAGTTCATTGAAACATCTGTCCTGCCGTCATCTGAATGTTCAGCCTGCATGCATACATCACCGGACCATGTGACCTGTGATATAACAGCACATGTGGGGCAGATCACGGACGTCGCTGTGGCACTCCGGGATAATTGATCCATACATAAAATAGCAGACATCCACCCGAGGCTCTGGAATTTTCTTCTTCTCTGACTCTGTTAACCGCAGCGAGTTCAAACAAAGGTTATTAATCTTCTAAATGTGCTGATTACTCTTCTGCGCCTTGATCTCAAATTGCCTAAGAAAATCAGCGCACATGTACCTCAGCTAAATCACATTAGGTCTGACTGTCACGCTCGAACATATAGTTTCAGTAATAGCTCCCCTTTGTAATGTGGAGAGCAACACACACACCAGAAATACACACAGAGGAGCTGTGTGGATGGAGGGAAAGCAGCAATAATGGGAGGCCTAATAGCAACAGCTCTGCCACATCTGGCTTACCGGGGGCTATTGAGGTGAATAATTTAGTGTTGTGAAGAAGCAGAGACATGGCCTTGAATGCAGAAGCAGAAGAATGCTGCAGATCAAATCTCAGCCAGTGTTGGAAAATACGGCTGCCTTCCAGCTGAAACCGAGGGGTTTCTGAATGCTGCTTCATCTGATGCATGAATACAGTGTACACACGCCTGTGGGTGGGGTCCTGTATACCTCCGGCGGCCGCTGATGTGGGCTCTGGACTCACGTTGGTTACTGTTCACACCTGAACCGATACCGGGACCGATACCCAACAGCACCTTCGTTCAGCTCTCCACTCTCTCTGTTTCAGACGTAGCAGGAGTGTTACTAGCTAACACTGCTAAGCTAACATCAACCAAGACGGTGAAAAAAAGCCCAAGTATCTCCAGCAAGGACCTACTTTATTACCTGAAGATGATAATGAAGTTGTGGATGCATCACTGAAAGTCTCGTGGTTTCGTGGAGGGTTCTACTTCATTGGTGCTGGCTGCAGGTGAGTTAACGCCACCTGCGGCCGCAGCGTGCTGTCAGACACGGTACACACTTCAGCTTTCAGATATAGCTCAGGTTTGACCAGCCAGCGTTTCACTCGGCATTAGAAAATGTTCAGATTCTGTCCATCCTGAGCACGGCTGGATCTGTGCGTTTACTGTGAAAACTCCATAAAACATCACCAAGACCGGAGGGAAGCGCCCTCTGGAGGACGAACTACCAAAGGGAGGAAATGCCAGCATCATGGAGAGACATGCAAGATGACGTGAGACAGAGATGAGTGCACTGAGAATATTCATGGCAGCTGATGCACAAACAACTAGAAATATGAAGCAAATGAACCAAACACGTTATCATCAAACAATGAGACAGAACGGTGACGAGCTGGAGGGAGAAGCATCTCTGCAGCTTTAATCAGTGGAACGATCCTTTACTCATTAAAAGACGCTTTACTGCAGTATAAAAGGTACTCAGCTGGAAGTAAAATGTGTTCAAACTGTGACTTATAGGATTTGTTCTTTTGAGATGAGACACTGTCGGACTCATGACGGACCGCTCTAAAAAAGCTTAGAGCGGAAGCCAGGTGATACAGCAGCCAGGTGACTGCCAGACCAGGTGAGCTGCGTCTCCATGACGACCCGACTCCACCCACAAGCCTCCTGGAGGGAGGGGCCTGCTCATCGGCTGTGTTATATTATTGGTTTAATGTTAGTGATGCATCAGGGTGTGAGCAGATAGTTACTGCCGGAGGTGGAGCCGTCGTTAATCCTGTACATGCTGCTGATTGGCTCAACCTGTAGCAGGTTTGGGGGTGTTTGAAGTCATATTTGGTGTGTATTACAAAGAGGAGCGAACCAGACTTGGTGTGTTTTAACTTTGCGTGTGCTGCAGACTTCCCATAGCATGAGCACAGTTCTGATCGCTGGTCTGCTCTGATCTGACACAGATCAGACCCTCACATCCACAGCAGAAACCTGCCGCACCCTCCTGTGGACTCTGATGCTGGACACATCTCATCTCATGAGAAACTGGTTTGACTTCTCTGTGACTGAGGCCAGAAAGCAGCGTCTGTTCCTGGAGGATAAACCTGGTTAATAATTCAGCATCACTTTGCTGTTCAGCAGGCAGCGTCTCTGCAGACTGAAGAGAAGCATTTCAGCCTCTGAGCAGAATAATGAAACACTGTGAAGCTCCTGATTACAGATGTTACTCCACAGACCTGAAGTGAGAAAACGGGATGTTTTAAGCATGTTTTTTTATCAGAATGCAGCTCGAGAGAATTCAAACCTTCACTCATTCTGGTTCATTTGCTTTTCTGTCGAGGTCCTGAGCAAATGTCTGCTAACAAGAGAACGAGGCTCCAGCTGAGCCAGCAGCTCGGTGAGGCTGAAGAGCTTAACGCTAATGTCAGCATGCTAATGTGCTCATACAGACAATGCTAACAGGATGATGTTGGCATGTTAACATTTGCTAACTGGCAGCAAACACAAGGTCCAGCTGTGAACGTCATTAGTTCTGCAAAAACATTAACGTGTTGACCTGATGGTGGCGCTAGAAGAAAAGTTAGAGGATGACTGGAGTTATTACAGCTCATCCTGAGGGAACATGAAGGCCTGAACACTTCATCACACGGTTGTTGAGATAGTTTGGAACAGACAGACTGACGGACACTGCCGTCCATCGGTTTCCCCATAGACCTCCATTATAAAAGAGCCGTCGATTGTCAGTACTCTTCTGTGATATGAATGTCTGCCGGCCAGCGTTTCAGTGGGGTTTGGATGTAAATTCTTTAAATGTCGAAATGTATTTCCTCTTCCTGACTCGTTAGTGTTACTCTCGGTCTGCATCGTGGATCATGTTACAGCCAATGAGAGTCTTTCAGCAATGAACACCTTTCAGATGGCTGCTCGTGTTCATTCGGCGGCCTAACGAGAGGCTGAATTTCCCTGATGTGAGATATTTCCACATCATGTCGACTGTCCATCAAACATTTAGGCTAATAAGTCATTTCTAAACATTAAGAGACAATAGAATCATAACTTTCATGAATAAATAATGAATTTCTCAATAAAACATCGATGCAGCTACGAATAAATGAAGACAGAAGAATGTGAGCATGAAGCCATTCACACTCTCTGATCTGACACATTCACAGTTTTAATAAAGCTGCTGACGGTGTTTCCTGGCTTCCTCGCCCCTGAACAGCCCCTCAGTGTCAGGCCGTTTGCCGATTGGTCGGCCGATCTGACCGACGGTGATATTATCGGCCGGCCGCTCTGGAAATATCAATCCAAGATTAGAGCACTAGTGGAAACAGAGGAGGCTCTGATGATCTGATGATCTGATGATCTGATGTGTGAATCATGTAGATATTCATCCTGAACACTCACAGTTATCATCATTTGTTCGATAATATCAGAGTGAGTGTGAACAGGATCAGATCTACTGAACATTTCACCCTCACAAACCCACGATGGATTCTCTCCTCAGCATGTATCTTTGATTAATACAGAATAAAGTCACTGCTGTTGGCTGTTAACGTTCGTTGAAGTCGATAAGACGGTGGCAGAGCTTTCGAACGGACCAATGAGATTCTACAGAATGACACCGGTTCATCTTGACTTCCTGCGTTGGACTGTGATCAGCTGGAAGATGACAGAAACAATGAGCTACAATAACAGCTGATAACAGGGGCCGAGCTGCTCATACTGTTCTTTATAGCCCTCCCATGTCAAAGTTTATGAGATCATAAACAAGGCGTGCAGTGATGCTAACACCACAGGAACATCAGCAGAACCTGCTGCGACACCAAGGATCACTGAATTAAACAGTCAGCGAGTGTAATAAAAATGCAAATAATAGTGAGATCATGTTCAGAAAAACCAAACAACGCTCTGCATCAGATACGCTGCATGATTTTAAATGTTAAAGTTAACACCTGTGTCACATGAGTCCAGCTTCATCCTGCACTCTGAATAATGAATTCATGTTCATTTACAGGTGCACTCCTCAGGAACTTATCATGTTCATCATGTGCCGCTGCAGCCTGGTTCCTAACACACAAACCTTTGGAACACCATCACAGGTGGAGAAAAGCACTTCGGTTCCACGGTGTATTCACATCCTCTCCACGCACTCCTCCACGTAACTTTCTATAATCAGTAACAGCTGGAGCTTTCACCCACGTCCACCCGCTCGCCTCGTCTGAAGGAGTCACTGATGGTTTGTCCATGAATGTTCAGAAAGTCTGAGAGTCTCGAGCTTCTCCAGCTTCTGCCTGGCCACATTTTTCACAGTGACGGCCGGCGGGACGGGACGGGTCGTAACAAACATGGAGGACCACAGCGACTCCTGTTCCTCCTCCTCCAGTAGGCCTCCTCGCCTCCTTCAACACCTCCATCGCTCCCGTTACCACAGCGGGTGGACGTAACCTTCCACCATCCCACAGAAGAAGGTCTGAGGCGCCAGCAAACGAAGGCACGCTGATGTAGCGTGCTGTTGCTAGCTAGCTAGCTAACTAATGACTGATGGGTGGATGTCATGATATGGTTGGTTGAACCTGGTTGGTTGGCTCGTAACATAATCATGTTTTGATATGAAGAAGAAATGGATTTTTGTTTTGATATGTTTTGTTAAAAAGTGCACAAGGTGTGATCTAAAAGAGGCACTTTTCATTTCTTGCGCTCCTCTCGATACTGTAATAGAAACTCACGTTGAGCTGCAGGGTCTCGGTCCACTGTCCAATCACTCGGTAGCCCGGCCCGGTGACGTTGTTCCACTGGTACTGGAACAGGTCGTAGCGTCCCGGGGCGTCGCCATTACGGTTGAATGTCACTGAAGTACCAGCACTTCCTGTGGAGGACAAGTACATATTTAAAGTGATCAGTCAATCAGTCAACCGATCAGTCGTGGTGGGCGATGAAGAGCTTCTATCACACACACATTCACACACTGATGGCAGCCAGCCTCCCTGCTGATGCTGGTCTGGTCATCACCAGACAAGTTCACATCCAGATTCAGTTCAAAGTGAAACCAAACCTCCAGGAAATAATCCAAGAAAACACTTAGTGTTTGTGATCATGAGTCTGATGATGGAGACAAACAGCAGGTGGAGCTAATTCTCCAGTCGGTGCCATTAAACCACCACAGAAGAAGAGATGCCGTCATTCAGAAGTAAGAGCTCCAGTCAAAGGTTGGACCCATGGTGGAAATCAGACCGTCTGTTATGAATGAATGAATGAATGAACATGCTGTCAGGTGTCTACAGAGAGTTCAGTGTGAATACGAGCTTTCCACAGGACTTCTGAGAGCTCAGCAGCATCGTCTCCCTGACCTCCCTCAGCTCTCTATCCTTTATTATTCCTCTGCCCCCCCCCAAACACACTGTGTGTATTTACTCTGGCTCGCCTTGCTTTGGTGTGAGCCAGGAGTCCCTTTCAAGTCTGTATTTAATTTGGTGTGAAAGGGAGGGGGGCCGATAGACAGAGAACCTGTGAGGAGAGCAGGAAAAGGCTGACAGACAGAGGAGAAGGACAGATAGTCTTCATCGTCCTCTGTTCAATATGAAATCCAAAGAGACTTCACCCTCAGGTCTGTTCTGGCAGGACGCCGCTGCTTCCTGCAGCTCTTTATTCATAGTTTTTCTCTTCGTAACTCTGGAGTTTGAACCTGCTCGTGAATATTTTGTTGTGCTTTTCATGTTTCATTAAAACATACAACGTTTGTTTGCAGGGTTTCCTCCTGTTCTGATTCTAATACTTTTATTTCACACAGTCAGAGAACTTTTATCTTCCTGTAGAACGATGAATGATGAAATGATGAATGCGTGCGTCACTGTGTGTGTGTGTGATGCATTATTCATCTCTGTGAGAATAAAGTGTATGGAAGCATGTGTGCATGTATTTGTGCAGCTTGTTGCATGTTTGGTGGGCTGACTGTGTCATGCTAATGTCCTTAACATCCTCAGAGAGCCGGACTGCCCGCTGAGCCACAGCTGCCCTCGATAAACCAACAAATCATCAGCAGGAGTGTTTGTTTCCATCCACTCCTGTTGTGTGAACATCAATGATGGAGATGAACAGCAGGTGGAGCTATTTCTCCAGTCGGCGCTATTAAACCACCACAGAAGAAGACACAACAAGATAACATCATTAAAAAACTGTTGACTTTGATATTAAGACCATGAGATGTTGTCTATCTGTATTAAAACTACAACAACTACAGACTGAGGCTAAAGCTAACAGGTCCCAGGTCATAATATCATGCAAACGGACTGAGGCTAAAGCTAACAGGTCCCAGGTCATGATATCATGCTAACAGACTGAGGCTAAAGCTAACAGGTCCCAGGTCATGATATCATGCTAACAGACTGAGGCTAAAGCTAACAGGTCCCAGATCATGATATCATGCTAACAGACTGAGGATAAAGCTAACAAGTCCCAGGTCATGATATCATGCTAACAGACTGAGGCTAAAGCTAACAGGTCCCAGATCATGATATCATGCTAACAGACTGAGGCTAAAGCTAACAGGTCCCAGGTCATGATATCATGCAAACGGACTGAGGCTAAAGCTAACAGGTCCCAGGTCATGATATCATGCTAACAGACTGAGGCTAAAGCTAACAGGTCCCAGGTCATGATATCATGCTAACAGACTGAGGCTAAAGCTAACAGGTCCCAGATCATGATATCATGCTAACAGACTGAGGATAAAGCTAACAAGTCCCAGGTCATGATATCATGCTAACAGACTGAGGCTAAAGCTAACAGGTCCCAGATCATGATATCATGCTAACAGACTGAGGCTAAAGCTAACAGGTCCCAGGTCATGATATCGTGTTCACAGACCAATGCTAAAGCTAACAGGTCCCAGGTCATGATATCATGCTAACAGACTGATGCTATAGCTAACAGGTTGCAGGTCATGATATCATGCTAACAGACTGAGGATAAAGCTAACAGATGTCTTTGAGTAAAGAGTCTGTCTGGAGTTACTAGAGTGTAAACTTCCCAGACCAGTTCAAAACCAGGACAACGCTGCTGACACTCTCCTGCTGCTGCTGCTGAGGATGATGATGAGACTGAGGATGAAGAGGATGGACTGTGAGTTAAGGTAAAGTGGTCGTCTGTCTGAAGTGGAGAGTGGTCATGATATCATGCTAACAGACTGATGCTAAAGCTAACAGGTCCCAGGTCACAGGCCCCTAACCCTAACCCTTACACTTTTTTAACAGACGTGTTTCTAAGCCAACAACGGGACGATGTCGCTCGCACCTGTTGTTAAAAACTCGCCTGCTCGCCAAACGAGTACTTCACAGTCCTTCAAATGTAGGAGATAAGAGCACTTTGGTTCAGGTGGTTTCACTGTAATCACATCGTGTCTCATGAATTAAACCAAGACCGCAGTCTGTCCCTGGTTTTAACTGAAGGGCTGCGAGTATCTGAACACAAACCATAAAGAAGTTTAATCACACTGCAGCCTGCAAAACACGTGAAACAACGTCTCGCCATTATGTTGACAAAGAACGTGATCCAGACGCATTATGTTCCTCTCTGAATGTTTGTGACAATACACAAACAGTTTACACAGTTTCTCTCTCTCTCTCTCTCACACACACACACACACACACACACACACACACACACACACACCCCTCCGTCGCCTTCAGCCACACTAAAGACAGCATCACGCTGCAGGATGCTGCTGTAATAACACGGCTTTTCATTTGCATTTTGGCAGGAGAATGAAATGTCTGCGAAGGCTAACTGCTCGCTCATAAAGGAGCTCCGTCTTCCATTATTGGACGTTTGAAAAGAGGAGCGGGGTGATGAAGCTCCTCAGGCAGTTTATGTTCCAAACAGTGGACTGGATGGAAGGAAGTCTGGGACGCCTGACAGCGGCAGCCACCGCCTTCATGACTGACTTCACTACGAGGCAGTAAACATCTTAATTATTGGCTCTTTAAGACCGAGGACTCGTATCATCTGACTATACAACACCTGTCCCGAACAGAGCGTCTGAGTTTACTCTGCTGATTCTCTGTTCGTTCATTAACAGACCGTTTTAATTCTGATTTAAATCTCTCTGACAGCCAACAACTTTGTCTTTGGTTTGGTTACAAATTACATGAATGAAGAGATGAATAGTATTAATGATAATAATGATTTACATTAGTTCAGTGACTGTGACCTAAAGTCAGACTGTTTTTTTTCCTTCTGAAGAAACTATCATCATCTAATGACCCATTTTAAACATTTCACGTGTCTCATATGAGATCAAATCCAGAGGAGATTTTAGACTTTTCATTTACACTCAGTCACATATCTGAGTTTACAATCCGTCTTCTTCAATCAGGGTCAGTCCTCCTCCAGTCCAGCAGGAGGTGCTGGTCCACCTGAAGCTGTTTGGCTACTGACAAAAACACCAGAAGAAGAACTTCTGCCACAGTAACAGTTTAGCAGCGAGCTAGCAGCTAAGTCATTTTTATAACCTGTGACTGAGGCGCTAACTCACCCACACAGATCACTCCCGGTCAGACTGATCCGGGATCAGATAAACAGCTGATTCTGTGTGTTGACATCAGGCTGATGTGGACTCCTTCATCCTGCTGGCATCATTATATTCTGTGTTAATTAACCTGAAGACAGGTGTGTGTGGAGATACGGGATGGAAAGTTCAGTTCTTGAGTAAATGTACTGACTTCCTCTCCACCTCTGTGTGTTTGTGATTTGAATGATGTGCTCTGAGGTGAAGCTGGGACTGGAAACCAGTCAGACTTTCAGCAGCAGACGGTGACATGCCACGTGGCAGCGTTTCCACTCTGTGTTTAAACTGAAACCACGTGACGAGCCTCCACCTGTACGGCCTGCACTTAGACTACATCAAGTTGTTTCAGGGCTTTCATTTAGTTACATTAAAAAGGTTTTAACTGGAGTCAAACAGCTCTATTTAAGGCGTGATGAAGAGCGCGCTTATGCTGGACGATAACAGAGGACGTTTCACGAGACGATCTGGGCAGTTTAATGCCGGAGCGTCTTTCAGTGTCTGCTGACTCTGATTTTACTGCTTTGGTCCCAAACACCCACCCGCTCAGCTCCAAGCACACACAGTAAAAGCCAGGACGAACCGTCCGTCCTCTCACCGTTGAAGCTGACGCTGCGGATGTACTTGAGCAGCTTCTTCCCTCCGGCCAGGTCCATCTCGGGACAGATGCCGGAGTTCTCTGGACACAGGTCCCTCTGCATGTTGTGGAGGGCGTGGGCCATGGCGTACACCGCGTCGATCACAAACTGGACCTTTCCCTCCTGCTCGTACTTGGAATCGATGCCGATGCGCTCCTGACCTGAGAGACGCAGACAGGGACAAGTGAGACACAGGTGACGCTCGTACTATACATCCACACATTCTTCACACTGAAACACACTTTGAAGTGTCTTTTCCTGACAATGGGACCATCGGCTGTCAGCCGGTCCACTCGTCCCACACTGAGCGATGTCAACAGCTCCTGGACGGATTGTCATGACCTCCATCTCGTTCCATCATCACATCAACCTGTCACTGTTTTTACTGATGGCTTAGATTCTAAAGACGTAGCCTGTTCATGTAAAACATAAAGGATCTGCATTTGTTGTGTACCAACTTAGCATATTAGCAAGTGTTAGCATGCTAACATGCTGAACTCAGATGGAGAACATAAACATTGTACCTGCAACATCAGCATGTTAGCTTTGCAATTGTGAGCATGCTAGCATACTGATATTAGCATTTAGCTGAAAGCGGTGCTGTAGCGCAGCCTCGCAGTTGCTAGCATGGCTGCAGACTCTTTATTCCGGTTTGTTTCTGCCGTGCTGAAGAGGTCGTATCTGAAACAAGCGATCGCTTTTCAAGCGTATTTTTTCGATGATGATTTTGTTGTAATATTTCATTCTGGATTCTGTTTTCTTTAGTAATCTTAAAAGCTGATGTGATGCTACTTTTTAGGCTTTGTGTCATGAACTTGCACTCATAACATGAAGCCATCAGCTGGATCATCTCCAGAGAGAAAGACTCAGAGCGCTGGACTCTTCAGATCCTCTACATGAGTACTAGTCCTGAGTAGTCCTGCATTGATACTACTGATACTATCATACATTATAGAATCAGATTATTGTGACTCAGTCGTTCATGTCAAAGCAGGATTTTACTGTTGGAGCTGGTTGAGCTTCATTTGACTCTATTTTCAATCTGCTGATTATTTTCAGTCCTTCAGAAATGTATTTTAGCACAGTACTTGAGTAAATGTACTGGTTCCCATTAAAGCCCCTCCATCAGACTGCTGTCCTGCTGGTTGGTGGTGAAGCCTAAGGGACCAGCTAGCCTTGTTAACAGCCAGCTAACCTCGCTCACAGCTAAATAACATTGCTAACAGATGGATAACATCTCTTACTGCCAGCTAACCTCACTAGCAGCTAAATAACATTGCTAACAGCTAGATAACATCTCTAACTGCAAGCTAACATTGCTAGCAGCCAGCTAGCCTCGCTAGCAGCTAAATAACATTGCTAACAGCTGGATAACATCTCTAACAGCCAGCTCACCTCGCTAGCAGCTAAATAACATTGCTAACAGCTGGATAACACTCTAACTGCAAGCAAACCTCACTAGCAGCCAGCTAACCTTGCTAGCAACAAAATAACATTGCTAACAGCTGGAAAACATCTCTAACAGTCAACTAACCTTGCTAGCAGCCAGCTAGCCTCGCTAGCAGCTAAATAGCATTGCTAACAGCTGGAAAACATCTCTAATAGCCAGCTGACCTCGCTAGCAGCTAAATAACATTGCTAACAGCTGGATAAGATCTCTAACATCCAAGTAGCCTCGCTAGCAGCCAGCTAACCCTGCTAGCAGCTAAATAACATCGCTAATAGCTGGATAACACCTCTAACAGCCAGCTAGCCTCACTAGCAGCTAAATAACATCGCTAACAGCTGGATAACATCTCTAACAGCCAGCTAACCTCCTTGCAGCAGCACGATGATGATGAAGCTGTACAATGTAATTAGCCTGTCTCTCTCTCCAGCTGCTAACCCTCCGGATCACAACCACTTTAATTCACAACGTCACTGTTTGCTCAGAATCAAACATTATTTGATATTTTCCACAGTTTCTGAAGTTTGTATGTGATGTCTGACAGATGCAGATCAGTTGAGACCATCACAGACTCACAGCTCAGTGAAGCTGAACCCGATGAAGAGTTTCTGAGAGTTGTTCTCATGGAGTTTGGTGAGACTTGTGGAAACATTACGCAGCAAAATGCAAAGTGACTCCAGCAGTTTAAACGGCAGCAGCTGCAGGAGCTCAGCTCTCCACAGACTTTAATATTTCACAGTTTAACAGAGGAGCGAGCTTCCTCTGTGGCCTCGCTGTGCTCCACCTTCCTGCTTCACATTTTCATTTATTACATCACTGCTCGGTTCAAGAGTCTTTTATACTTCTGAAAAATATCTTACACTGTTTAAGTTCATTTTCATTTGTCATTTACTGAGAGAGTGAACAAGAAGTGTGGCTTTGAGTTTTATCTGAGCAGTCTGAGGGCTAATATTTACTTTTTATTCTTTCATATCTGTAAAATGAAAAAAAACACGGCTCATAAACGACACAGATTGAACCGACTCAAAATGCTGACGTGAGCTTTGTTTCTATGCTTCACATAAACATCTCCAGTGTTCATAAAATGCTTTCATCAATAATCATTCAGAGTAAATATCATTTCTCAAACTCGTCTCCTGGACGCTGTCCTGTCCAGGCCAGTGGAAGCTTTACATCTTTGGAAGGACGGACAAGTTTCCTGGAAGTCATGCAAACACTCGAGTAGCATGTTAGCATCGTTATTGACGTATTGACATTTTGGGACACAATTACAAAAAGAACATAAAGAACATAACATTGCTAACAGCTGGAAAACATCTCTAACTGTCAACTAACCTTGCTAGCAGCCAGCTAGCCTCGCTAGCAGCTAAATAACATTGCTAACAGCTGGATAACACTCTAACTGCAAGCTAACCTCACTAGCAATCTGCATTGCTAGCAGTAAAATAACATTGCTCAAAGCTGGAAAACATCTAAGCCAACTAGCCTCGCTAGCAGCAAGCTAACCTTGCTAGCAGCTAAAAAACATTGCTAAAAGCTGGATAACATCTCTAACAGCCGACTAGCCTCGCTAGCAGCCAGCTAACCTCGCTAACAGCTAAACAGCATTGCTAACAGCTGGATAACATCTCTAACAGCCGACTAGCCTTGCTAGCAGCCAGCTAACCTCACTAGCAGCTAAACAGCATTGCTAACAGCTGGATAACATCTCTAACAGCCGACTAGCCTCGCTAGCAGCCAGCTAACCTCACTAGCAGCTAAACAGCATTGCTAAAAGCTGGATAACATCTCTAACAGCCGACTAGCCTTGCTAGCAGCCAGCTAACCTCACTAGCAGCTAAACAGCATTGCTAACAGCTGGATAACATCTCTAACAGCCAACTAGCCTCACTAGCAGCCAGCTAACCTTGCTAGCAGCTACATAGCATTGCTGACAGCTAGATTACATCTCTAGCAGCCAGCTAACTTCGCTAGCAGCTAAACAGCATTGCTAACAGTTGGATAACATCTCTAACAGCCAACCTCCTTGCAGCAGCACGATGATGATGAAGCTGTACATTGTGATTAGCCTGTCTCTCCCTCCAGCTGTTCACCCTCCTGATCACAACCACTTCATTTTGGGACACAATTAAAAAAAGAACATAAAGAACATAACATTGCTAACAGCTGGAAAAAAGAAAGAATGCATCTTTAAGTTCTGTTTCCTCTGAAACAAACAGTCTGAATAAAATGATGCTGATGTCAGGATGTGCTTGCTGCTCACATGGGATCTGACTGAGTGACACTCTGCCGCTGACTGTTCGCTCAACACGTGACCCCTCCAGACGCCGCTGCTGCTGTCAGAAACACAGACTGGGCTGAATCCTCTGACGTTAAATACGACTCAGGATCAATAAAGTTTTCAGTAAATTCTGTCAAAGGTACATTTAAACTCCAACCAGCTTGCTTCCCTCCAAAATCAATACCTGATCATTATCAATATCTGCTGTATTCTGTCATGTTTCTGGAACTCTTTTGAGAGTGCTAGCGTACGGTGGCCTGTGTGGTGTTCTGACGTTCGGACGTGGCAGGTGATTCCCCGTCACACCTGTGTTACCTGTTCATCAGAGCTGGAACCTGCAGCTGCTGCCGACTGAATGGACCTGATGTCTGACGGGCTTGTTCTGGTCTGATGGATAATTGGTCTCTCTGAGTCGCAGCGGTGCAGGTGTGTGATGTCTGCTGTTACTGGACTCCTTTCATGTTTGGTCAGGTGTGCTGTGAGGCTCTTTACCTGCAGCAGCTCTCACTGAACTTCTCTCAGACTGGAGAGCGGCTCTTAGCCTTTGGATGTTTTATGAATAAGGTCTGAGTTACATTAGACAGAAACTCGTTTGGCTGTAGAGGTTCAGCTGAACTCACTGTTACACCTTTGATTTATTTATGACTTTTATGAAATAATAAAAGATCACATCACAAACTCACACCTTCACTGATCGTGTGCTTTGAGTGGAGAGTGAGCTTAATGTGAGATGAGACATAACTTTATCAAACCCACGCTGAGGAAATGACACGAATGAAGTCATGAGGCGTCTTATTTCCACGTGTTGCAGCTGTGAAGTGAATTATATTTAAACTGCGTCACAGTTCCCACATGTAGCTCAGGTATTACAATGTGGATGAAGCCGTGGAAATCAAGCCTGGACATCACTGATTTGCACTTCCTGTGTCGTACAGCAGGACGTTGTTAGTTGTGATAATCGGGAAGCTCCACCTCCACCTCCACACGATTTACTCCAGCAGCTGCGGATGACTTATTTTACTGCGACACTACGACTTGTTTGCACCACATTATGATCTGCGTACATTTCTTCATGTTCTTACTGTAGCTGAATCCAACAAAACGCCAAACAGAAGGCAGAGAAAGCAGATTTCTGCTGCAGAACAACCTCAGTCTGTCACAGGTAATCTCAAACTTTTAGTTGAAACGAAGTGTAAATCACTCGTGTTTCTGCATGTCGTAGCGACCGGTCGTCACCCTCACCCTCAGCTCGTCTCATGCGCCCGCTGGCTCAGGACACTCTCCGTCACTTTATAGGACACTGGCTCCCCCACCGGCATCAAAAAGTGACGGCGAGGACTCGCGAGGCAGCGTCTGAATGCGATGAGCCGGGAGCGAGAACAGGTGGGCGGTAAGATCAGATACTTGACCTGCGTCGCCCCCATCGTCGCTCTCTCTCTCTGTCACTGTCAGCTGCTTGGCTCTATAATGAAGCACAAGCTGTAGAATTTAGCGACACAGTGCAGCATCACGCCGCTCAGCTACCGCTCGTAACAATGGCGGCATTGTGTGGGAGAGCGGGCTCTGAGCGCCTGAGCGGAGCAGATATTCGAGGCGCCACAGCGTGTGGATCCACATGTGAAGGCTGGTATGAATGGAATGAGGTCAGACATGAATAGCGAGCAGAAAATCGCAGCGGGACGCGTTTTCTGCAGCTTTGTGTTCAGGTGTGACGCGTCAAAGAGACGCAGCAGGCCGGAGTCACATGGCGCGTTTGGAAGACGGTCGTTATGCATTCTGCCGGAGTCAGAAGCTTCTGCGCTAACAGGACGGGAAAAGAAACATAACTTTACTTTGATTTTATTTGTGATCACACAGAATTAAATCCAAATCTTCTTAAATAAAATAGAGCAACAGTGATGAATGAAGAGCTGAGTGTTGTGGGCCAACGTGTGGCGAGTTGGTTTAATGCTGCTGCTTCACCGAAACATCAGCTGTGTAAATACAGTGATCCCTCGCTATAATGCGGTTTACTTTTCACGGTTTCGCTACTTCGCGGATTTCCATCGTGCATTGTGTTCTGCATTCTGATTGGCTAAAAAGTCACTCCGCTTCTTCTCTACCTGTGCGTCAATAATGTTGCAGTTTAATATGTACACGTACGTAAAACAGCTCGCCAAATTTACATTACGTACGTGCAAATTCTCTTGTAATTTGGAGTTTTGCCTATCACTGTGTTCTTCTCCCGAACAAACACACCTGCACCAAAAGAAGAAACCACTGCAGAGCGGAGTCAGGATGCAGCGGCTCAGTCTGAAGAGCAGTGAAATACACCTGAGTCACTATTTGTCCGACTGTACTTTGTATATTTTCATAATCATTTTTAATTTTCTCCCGTTTAATCCAATCACTCGGGTCGTGGTGGGCGCTGCTAATCTCCGCAATTTGAAGCCTTCTGTTCACATCGATGATTAAAATTATTATTTGACAGCACAGTACAGAAGTTATTTGTTAAAAAAACGTTTCTAAAGTACTTTTATTTGTGAAACAAATGCTTGAGCCTGTAAAATGGTTTGTTCTTTCTTTTCAATGTATAATAGAGTATTTAATTGTACAATAATTGTAAAAAAAATTAAAGGTTTCTACTTCACGGATTTTGCCTATCACGGGTTCTTTTTGGAACGTAACCCCCGCGAAAAACAAGGGTATACTGTACATCTAAAACCTGCTCGACACGGGAGGCGGCCCGACAGAAATGACTCAACAGAAGTGAATACAAAGGAATGAAGTGAGGATTAAATCCACAGTCTGGGATTTTTAGTTCAGATCCACTTGATGCATTATGAGAATAAATGACGGTAACCTGCTTCCAGTGATGACACGAGATATTTCTCAGTACACAGTGAAGCAGAGACGAGCGAACAGAGTCAAAAAGAGAAAAACATCCGAAAGTAAACCGGCCTGACACCAAGCAAAGACTTTTCAGTGAACAGACTGTTGAGGCTGGCGGCTGGATGGATGAGGCAGAGGAACGACCTCCATCCAGAAGTTTCACCCCCCGTCAAACAGGATGAAGATGAGCCGGAGAGCAGCACAGGAAGTCGAGCGAAGAAGAGAGCAGAGCCGAGACGCTCAGCGCCGTCCGATCGGCTCTTCGTCTGTGGCGTCAATAAATAATGACAGGATGTAAAACGGATGGAAGGATGAGTGAAACACGGAAGGAGACACAACATCAATATCACTCCCAGATAATCTCATTTCAGGCGGAGGAGCGGCGAGCTAGCCGGGCAGCTAACGGCACGACATCGACATACTCTTCCTCAGCATCCAGGTTCATCGGACGAGTCGACTCTTTGTCGACTGACACAAACAAATGCTGATCAGGGTGTCGGGAGGTGAACGTCATGCTGTCCGTTAATCAGGTTTGGTCTGCTGGTATGAGGCAGTGCTGAGGAAGGCTTTGTCTGTCCACCACCTGCTGATCCGGCAGCGCCGCACGCCGACCATCTCTGACTAATCAAATCACGTGATTCCTGATTCTGATGACAGAAATCTTGGATCGTGACTCTGATGATTTATTAATGACAAAATAGGAAGTGATGCTGCTTCACCTCAAAGCTGCTGTTACAACATGTTCACAACATGTTCTTCAATCCTCTCCAAACATCCAGCTCTGAGGAGCAGTCTGCTGTAACACCCCAGGCAGATGTTCTCTACCTGCTCAACAACTGCCCCCCTTTGCTCTGAGCACCATGTTATCTTTAGTAACAGAGGCTCTCCCGACCTGTGCGTGGCCGCTGCCACGACACTGTTTCAGTTAAATATGAGGGGAGCAGACTGTTCCCAGATCAGCCGTCGCCGGCACCGGCAGCAGCAGTTGTGTCTCTGCTGTCTGCAGCTCTGAGCAGACGCCGATCGTGGTCTTCCTATCAGTCTCAGAAAGCCTCCGGAGGCCCAGACTACAGTCTCTCAGCCCTCTCAATGTCCTCGCCTGGGGCAAAGAGACCCAGAGCTTAATGTTATTTGAGAACAGGAGTCCCTCAGTCCCTCAGCCCCCCCTGGTCTCTGGACTGAAGTGAAGCAGCAAGTCTGGTATGTAGCTCTGGTATGTGGGTTAATAACACAAATATTTGCCCCAGTTGTTGTAGTGAGATTCAGTTTGGGGGCATCAGTAAAGCAGGTCACCCTGGAGCTGCTCCCCATCTTCACTCTGCAAACACACATGAGCGTCTTTACCTTCAGACAGTGTGAACGACCAGCAGGACAAAATACCCAAATATCAAATCAAAGCAGAACCAGGGGACACAACCAGGCCCCCACCCTCACATCTGCCTCCACCCTCACATCTGCAACCCCCCTGACATCTGCCCCCACCCTCACATCTGCAACCCCCCTGACATCTGCCCCCACCCTCACATCTGCAACCCCCCTCACATCTGCCCCCACCCTCACATCTGCCCCCACCCTCACATCTGCAACCCCCCTGACATCTGCCCCCACCCTCACATCTGCCCCCACCCTCACATCTGCAACCCCCCTGACATCTGCCCCCACCCTCACATCTGCCCCCACCCTCACATCTGCAACCCCCCTGACATCTGCCCCCACCCTCACATCTGCCCCCACCCTCACATCTGCAACCCCCCTGACTCCTGCCCCCACCCTCACATCTGCCTCCACCCTCACATCTGCCCCCACCCTCACATCTGCCCCCACCCTCCTCCATGTCTGCAGGTTTGGATTCAAGAAGTCTCAGGACACAAAACAAAAAATTCCAGAACAGAGTGAAGCCTGAATATGAAAAGTACAAACCTCCGTATATCTGATACTTTCTGATACTTCCTGATACTCCTGATACTTCTGATACTTCTGATACTTCTGATACTTTCTGATACTCCTGATACTTCTGATAATCCTGATACTTCTGATACTTTCTGATACTTCCTGATACTCCTGATACTCCTGATACTTCTGATACTTCTGATACTTTCTGATTGATCATGGTACTACATCTTATTGTTTACAGTCGAGTCAAGCATATTTTAGAAGAACAACACGTGTCAATAAAAACTACGTGTAGGAGAAGCGTGTTGGTCTGGAACTTCAGTTGTTCTCTTTGTTTAAGTGTCGCTGCAGTTTTGACCTCTGACCTTTTCTCCATGCTTGATGTTTGTGGGTAAACCACCGTTTCTTCTTTGGTCTGTTTTCTTTGTGTTTATTGTTGATGTACGCCCGGGATTCTGCACAGCGTGTTTTATTTTGACACTTTCCTGTGTCTGACTTCCTGTTTGTCTCGATCCGTTCTGTTTGACGCGTCGTCTTTCAGAAACAGACTCACAGAGTCACAGAGCCGGCCCCGCTTTGCTGCAATCCAGCCAAATATAGATTCAGTGATTTACTTATAAAAGGTTTATTTATTTATTCCTCTTCTTAGCCCTGAGTTGTGTCTGAAGGTATTCCTTTCAGGCTCCAACAACATTCACTGGTTGGGTAGGGCAGCATGTGTGCTGCCTGAGAGTCTAAACGCAGGGCTAAGAAGCCTGTGAAACGCTCATCAAGACACTTCAGTAAGAAAATCGACCTGAAATCAGTGTTACTTTCAGATTTTACAGATGTGACACAACATAAAGGATAATTACACAGTTAGTTAATGACATCATGTCATGATTATGTTAATAATGATCATACCTGGAAGAAAAGGAACGGGAGTCCATCACAGCTTTCATTTTTTCATTTTTTTTTTTACAGTGAAGTGTGACATGTGCTGCGTGGGTGGAGCTTTATCCCAGGTGGGTTTTGATTGGCTGGTCTGAGTTTGGCGCCCTGAGCAGTGTCTGTCAGGATCAGCATGGACAGTGATCTGTTTGTTTGAGTCCTGGAATCACTTTGAGTTTCGAGCACATTCCCACGTGATGACCAGGCAGAATAAAGTAAAGCAGGTGATTGTTTCTTTGTGATTGGACTCGCCAGGTGCTGAACGATGGGTGCAGACTGTAACAGTCCTCACTGTTAATCCCTGACAGCTGATGTAATACACACAAACACGCAGTACAATATATCATCTTATTGGCAAATATAATTACCCTCATGTTTTCATGAGGATAACACCACTGCGATCAGGCCACATAAAGCCACTGAGTGTGACTAACGGCTCAGTGTAAAGAAGCCACCTCCTCCAAACGAGGCGAAGCCAGCATCCTCATGCTGCGCGTGTGGCAGCTTTATTACAGCAGTAACTGACAGTCTGTTCTTTACTGGGATTATGGGCACGACGCGGTGTGACCACAGACTCTGCACAAAGCACAACTCTGGAGGGTGTCATGTCTGTTCTCTACAGTAAAGCAAGGTCTGGATTGTTTTCAGGTGGGACACATCCATCCGTTCATCCTGCTGAGGGTCGCAGAGGGCTGGAGATTATCCCAGCATGCACTGGGAGAGGCAGGGAACACGTGGGCAGGGCTAACACACACCTCCACCTCACATATCTCCTGACACGCGTCTCTGTGCTGTGGGAGGAAACCTGCGACGGAGGGGGGAGACGACCGAGCTCAGGAGGCCCCCGTCAGCTGATTCAAACCCGGGACCGACGAGCCAGTCAGAACAGACCCGCATCGTCACCCCTCTTGTTGACGAATAATTTGCTCTGTCAGTGAAATCTTCGCCTGCTTTAAGTCTTTTATATCTGTTGCTGCTGTTTCTCATGAAATGTGTCGTCACTGAACCTTTTATTCATCGACATGCTAATTAACGTCCCGTCATTATGTTATATCTCTGGATTCTCCTGTGCCTCGTAGCTCAGGGTTGAGACGTCTCCTTTGACTGAAGACGATCCGTCACTCTGAGACTTCCTGCTGTCTGATAGGTCATCAGTATTTCCTGTTTCAGATGAGTCGTATTTAAATATCCTTTCTGAGAGACGTGGTTGATAAGAAAGGAAAACAACACAGATGGTGAACTAATCCTCACCGCTAATTGACCCGGCAGCCAATCAGCTTTTGCCTGTTCGGCCTTGATGCTATGAGCATTAGCACCATTTTGATCCGTTCTGCAGAGAGAACTTACCCCCCCACCGTGCGTCAGTCCAGTCAGGACTTACTGGAAACGGGAACTGTGACCTTAATTTAGGTGCTGCAAATGAATTTGGAAGGTACAAGAGTGTGAAATTCACATTTTAAAATATTAATCAGTGTCCTGAAAGAGACGAGAGGCAGAGAGACAGAAACATAACAGAGAGACCATTACAAAGAAGAGCGAGACGTGATGAGAACTTCGATCAATACTCTTAATAGAACGGCTTCATTAGAGTTCAAGGTCTGTTCACACCGGCACACCGGGTCACTAACTGCGATGCATTATTGATCGCAGACCTGATAGACTTATGAGTTTCTGTTTACCATTGCAAATACTTTCCCAACGAGCTCCCAGAGAAAACACCGAGCGTATGTGATGAAGGTGCTCATCAGGTCTGTGGTGTCGGTGCTGTCGGCCTCCAGAGTCTGAGGGAACCTCTTCTTCTTCAGTCCGGCTCAAGGCTGCGTTGGGTATCAATCTGTGACATAATGTTTACGCTTCGTTTCCCGCCTTCATCTCACAGCAACATCTTCATCTTCCTCATGTCGGCTGCTGACCTACCGAGCCCTCGCGCTGATTCCAGCAGGCAGAGAAAAAGACCGATGACGGCCACGAATCATGTGACTGAAACGTCAGAGTGGAGGACGAGGAGGAGGAGGCTGTAACCTTCCTCACATTAAGAAATGTCTGATTCCATCCATCGACCGTTCCACTCTTTTCATGACATCATCTCGTTGTGTTTCTTCTTCTGTGGTGGTTTAATGGCAGCGACTGGAGAATCAGCTCCACCTGCTGTTTGTCTCCATCAACCAATGAGCTCCGTGAAACTAAATCTGACTAATGGATGGAGTTCAACAGCAGAGGAACGACGACAGACGACTCACGAGAGTCAGAGGATGGAACATCACCGACAGATCCTGAAGGCTAATGAGATCTAACTCATGTATGACAGAAACTAAATCCAACCACGACTGAACCACATCTTCAAATGCAGCGACTAAAACTACCTGACTGTGGAAATCATCACTTTCTGATGCTGTTCATGGACGTTTCCATCAGTGATGACTGTAACACGGCAGTTTGTCAGATGTTTTCTGTCTACAGGTCAAATGTTTTTTTTTTTAGTATCACCTGTCAGGCTAACAACAACCAACAACGTTAGCAGGAAGGAAGGAGAACATGCATGTAGCCTGAAAAGCAAAACTCAGGGCAAAAAACCTCACAGAGCACTGGGTGCTGCTCGTTAAGCTGAGCGCTGTGATTAACTATGATGGCTGGACAGTCAGATGACGGCGTTCAGACATTTCTGCTGGTTGTGTATCAATTCATCCATCACAGCTGAGGCACACACACACACACACACACACACACACACACACACACACACAGGTAAACTTACCTGTACACTTCCTGCTGCTCTCGTCTTTCTTGGAGGAGCTCATCAGTTTGCAGTTGAAGTTCTCCTCCCAGTACTCGGCAAACCACACGTTCCTCCTGTTGTTCTCCAGAGTCCGTGATGTGAAGTACGCATCGAACCCTGAAAGACAAGGAGCAGGTCACCAAAACACAAGAGCTGGATTCATTAGTCTTTAAAATCACAATTAAGCCGGCGCTGAATGTGACAGGAGCACCGAAGTGTGGAAAGCCAAAACAAAGAGTGTTTCCTCGTGTGTTTATCTGCTCTGCGCTGAAATCATCGTTTCTGTGAAACATCTGCAGAGACCAGTTCCCCCCTGCAACAGAGACGCACTCTGTGAGGTTCCTGCGAGACAGAGAACAGGAGCAAACAGCAGATAAACGTGAAGGGTCGAGCCTCAGCAGCAAAACAAACATACCGCCTTAAAGAAACGTCTCCTTGGCAGCGCCTGTAGATGTTAACCCATCTTAAGGTAAACCCTCTGCCTGTAGCGCTGCCGTGTGCATCACCAGCCAAACATATGCCAAGACAACAGCAAAGAGCCCCAGCAAAGAGCCGCAGACGACCAGAAAATGTCTGGCAACACATGAAGATGCCAGAGGAGTGAATAGAAGCGGAGCCGCGCATCACCAGAAATAGCTGCGAACATGTAACCTCTGCACAAACCACAATGGGCTCAGAGAGGGAGAAGGTGGTGAGTAGGTTTCTAATCACATTAGTCAATTAAGAGATTATCGTTAACTATGACGATAAACAGCCTTCAAAACAAGAAACGGGTCAAAGAGAAAGAACCTGAAATAATATTAAAATAATGAAAACTGGTTTTTCATGAGAGAAAAGATAAAAATACCAACATCCTGACAACACACGTGCACACGCACACATGCGCTGAAAAATAAGAACTACTGCTACTACTAATACTGCTTCTGCATGAAGTACAGATTCACAGTGAAAATACTGCAGGAGCAGGAACAGAAGTATTATCAGCTGAAAGTACTCACAGTAAAAGTACTGATGTGGCAGTAAAATGTTCCTCTGTTGTATCTGATGTGTGTGGGTTTATATTCCTGCTGCATTAATGTGGATGTTTCACTACTTTATATCCTGTCAGCTGGTTTAATCTACAGCGATGCTTCATATTCTATAAGATCATCATATGTTTGTCCTGTGAGAACCTCGTATCTCAGAAAAACAGCCTGTTTTCAGCTCTGTGACGATGAATTTTCATCTGATCCAAGAGGCTTTTAAACAGTTTATTTAGCTTCGAAGCAACACATGAAGTAAAAGTACCATATTTTCCGCAGTATAAGGCGCACCTTCAATCAATGACCTATTTTAAAAGTTTTTTTCATAGGGCGCACCGCATTATGCGGCGCATAGAAAGAAACTACCGTACTGTGGTGTCTGGGGTTGCGTTATGCAGCCACTAGATCAAGGGTCAGCAACCCGAGGCTCCGGAGACGAATACGGCTCTTTCATCCCTCTGATGCGGCTCCTGAAAATAATTAACGAGCATTTATTTAAAATGTATTTTATTTTACAGCTTATCCTGCGTAAAGATGCAGGTGACGGCGCTCAGCCCGTCAGTGTGCTGAGTTTGATTAATATTTTAATTGCCTATTATTTAGCATATATTCATATTTTTTCATTGTTGAGTGAAATAGTCATTTTATTATTCAGGTTGACAGCTGACTGCACGCGCCAGTAAAAGGATGACGGCACGCAGAGAGTGGAATACCGCTGTTACTTCGGCCATGCCCCCTGACTACGATAGCCATAATTAACCAATATTGATCCATGTAAAAGGCGCATCGGATTATAAGGCGCACTGTGGGTTTTTGAGAAAATCAAAGGCTTTTAGGTGCCTTATAGTGCGGAAAATACGGTACCTCTCATTCATATTTCAGAACAAGTTCCTTCTTCTTTCTGAGATCTGGGAAGCTTGAATTCATTAAGTGGAGCCTCTCTGCTGTCACATTAACTCCATGAAACAGTGATGGTCTGTCTTAATGGTTTGAATGGTTGAAATGTGATGCCCAGAAATGTTTATTATATATGAATAGTTCCTGTTTCAGCAGGTAGAATCAGAGAGAACCTGTGATCTAAAGGGGAAGATCGGTTTGTTTTCAACTTCGCATTAAACCCTCGAATCACTCGAGCCTGGAAGACGTGTTTCCAGAAAGCAGAAGCAGCTTTGTCTACTCTGCTCAGCTTTAGATCAACAGTCAGAACAGGAAACTGAGTTATAAAGAGAAGCGTCCTTTATCTGAAGAAGAGCTCTTCATCATCTGCCTGTAAGTATCCCGGCCGAGTCGTTCCTCTCTGATGCTGATGAGACGTCCTTGACGGCCTGAGATGATGCCACTGACGCATACATTTTAATAATTTGTGACAGGCTAAAATTAGGATCTTGACCTCTACAAGTTTCTTTGCGTGGAGCTTTGGGGGGGGTGACGGAGGTTCAAGGCAGACATAAAAGAGGACTAGAGGACATAAGAATAGACCTGAAGAGCCTCCATCACACAGCGTCTGAGCTTCCTCAGCTCTCATTGGCTGACGTCCACCTTTCCTTTACACCTCCGTCAGGTGAAGCCCACAGACCAGGACCCCTCCCTCAGCAGCAGCCATCGTGTTGCAAACAGCTCAACTGACGTGGACGTGGACGGATGCTGGACAGAATCTCACGCTGCTCAGACGTCTCGTCTGTTCTGTCGATCAAAGCACGCAGCATCACCGTTCCTCCCTGTATCACCACGTCTGTCCAACGCTTCTCACTGTTGACTGCAGACGTTCTGGACGTCCTCAGTCTGTCTCATTACAAACATCTATGGAGGCGTCACCGCTGGCAGGACTGTCTTCCTGCGAGCGCGGCTGCGATGAAAGGCAGAATCTGGGGCAGCCATCATGGCCGTCTCTCAGGACACTTTGACTGACGTGATTTTGAGTCCCCGTCTCTCCGGGCTGCTGAGGGACAGCTGCGCTGCTCTCATCTATTTAAAGCTTTCTGTTTCTGAGACGATGAATAATGGATGCAAACAGACAAACTCAGCTGTTGTTTCCACTCACGTATTCAGATACATGACAACAGCAGGAAGACGGTAAAGAGACTCTTTCAGCGGCGTGATGATCGATGAAGATGAAGACTCCGCTCTGGAAGCGGCTGGACGCTAACAGAAAGCAGCTCGTATGGACTCTCCACGAGTTCTTCAGCCGGCGGATTGTCTCCTCAAAGCTACGAAGAACAAATGAAGAGACATGAAACTGTGTCTGACTGAAGGGCAGATTATTCCTGCGGCATCTCCTCGCAGCTTGAAAGGAAGCTAAATTAGAAATGTCCTTGTAATTACTCTGTGGAAAGAAGCATTAGTGCTACAGTGTGTGGAGAACACGCTGGAAAAACTGAGGATTCAACAATAATTGCATCTGGAAGTAACCTCAAGGGCAAACACTGTGTTTGATCTTAATTTATATGAGTCCCTGATGGGACTTAGCCTACTTTATGGAGCTTATAATGTCAGATCTTCAGGTCCTGAGAAGCTGCAGAGCCGCGAATATTAGAACAATAAACACACAGAGGAGACGCTTTTATTAACATGCTGCACAGCGAAGCTGCTCCTCTTTATACCACAGAGCTTCATATCAGCCTCAGCATCCTTCAAACAGACTCAACATATAACCAAAGAAGAAGCCCATCGGCCGTCAGTCCACAGAAATGACACGTTTACATCCGAGTGGCGGCGCCCGGCAGCAGCCGCAGCCTCAACAAACCGCCGCTTCCTGTTTCCTCCCGACGGTCCACACTGGACTCAGTGACCTGAACAGAGACCGTGATAACCAAGGTCCTGTAACGCCGAGGAAATCCTCATTCTAACCCAAACCTCGATCCTTGTTCCTGAACCGAACGTTAGCTTTGTCCAGCAGCAACATTTCAGTCTGGTTTCAGAGGAAAGGCTAAGTCTACTTCCTGGTTTACGTTGAAAACCAGTCTCAGAGCTCTCAGTTCTGCTCTGAGGAGCGATGATGCACGAGAGCAGCCGTCGTGTTTTTTACCGGCCGACCCCCTTATTGGATATCAGTTATTGATCGGACTGATTTCATACTTCACAACATCACTGGACTTTCATAGCAGAGAGAAGAAGATAACGGATTAAACTCCAGTGTTTGATTTGTATTTTATGTTTCCTGACTCTCCACCATGTTGCATCTGTGTTCACTGTAGGTGTGAACCACAGAGCGACAGCTTGTCCTTCAGGTGGAAAAGAAGCCGGAGAAACATTTAGTAAAACTGGTTTTTAGAGGCCAAAAGAAGACACGAAACGTTCCTTTAATCAGATTAAACTGGAATCGTTCAGAGGAAAAACGCGTCATCTGGGGTCTCTGATGATGGCGCTGATTAAAATAAAGACTAGATTTCACTTGTTGTCGTTAATATTAATCCTACAACAGCGAAGCTTTATGAAGTGGAGCTGCAGGGCTTTCGTGCCCCGGGCTCGGCACCCAGGCTACGGACAGGCTCCACTCCTGATTGGTGGATGTTGTATCTGCAGCCTGAGAGGAAGAAACAGTTTTCAGCTCAAATGTTAAATATTAATTAGGCTAATGAATTCATTAATTTATCTATTATAAAGCATGAGGTCTCTATCAATGAAAACTGAATGTGAATTAGCTAGTTAGTGTATTAATAATAGCACAATGTGCGACGGATGATGATATAACAGGTAAAACATCAGTTACCATGTTGAATATTTACAGAAAAATAAAACAGACATGAACTCATACTCAGTTATCATTAGACACACGACTGCTGTGCAGGCTCTTTGGACTCCTCTTCCTCTTTACCTGCCACCGTCTCGTCTCTCCTTCGTCTTCTGAGTGTTTCTTGCTCTTAATTGGGAAACTAACAACAAACCCTGAGTGACGAACACTCCGATGTTTTCACTGAAACTCTGCAACCTGAGAGATCTTCACTTCATGAACGACTCGTGTGAACTCGTGTTCAAACCGCCTTCAGGTCCACACGACAAAGACCGATGTGGAGAACAGAGGCCGATGGTGAACAGCAACAGAGAGCAACACGTTGAAGCAACATTCACATTAAATGTTGATTTCTAATAACTTTGAAACAGACGTTCATCATGTAGACGTCGTTCATAACTAACTCATAACTCGCTGAATCGTTTCTGGTCAGTTTTCTGTCGTCTGAAAGGTTTTAAATAATGACCTCACTTCGTCTTTTAAAGTAAGAAGTTTTTGTTTGAGACAGAAAATGTGAGGAACAGTTTCAGCTCCTGAACGCTCAGGCTGACGGCTCCAGCTGAGGTGTTTCAGTCTGGATCTAAGTGGTGGAGTTCAGAACGTGTTGCAGGTGTAATGACAAAGTTAGCCAATGAAAAAGCAGCACAGCAAAGCAGGAAGTGACAGAAAGTTAGACTGCGATACATCATCAGCAAAGAGCAGATTTTTACTGACTTCCTGTTTGCTGAGGTGTGACTCCAGCTGGTGACCTTCAAACACTTTTCTCCCTCTTTCTTTGGTTTTAACTGCTGCTCCTAATGAAGTCAAACGAGGTGAGACAGGGCTCCACACCTGGACGGCAGCGTGCTACCTGTTGTGTTTCACTCGGATGAGAAGGACTTGTGAGCTGTCGCTGGGCAGCAGCGATGCGAGTAGCCATCTGGTGCTCAGAGGCCGACCTGTTTCCACTCTACCTGTCCGACTCGACGCTCTGCAGACTGAACCAACGTGCTGCAAGAATCTGCATTTTGAGAACGAGGCGTCTTCGTGTGGACGTGGTCTCAGCGGACAGAGACACATGAAGCCATTAGAGACCTGGACATTTAGACACTTTGACACGAGACACTTCTGGAAACGGGTTAGTCTGTTTAATTTCTCACTGTCTGCACTGTGAAGATAAGACGCTCTGCAGGCTGAGGGTCCAATCAGAGAACCGAGCTGGTTCATTTCATGGTTTCCTACATACATCACAGGCTATCGGCTCCACTGTCTTTCTTTGAGGACAGCTTTGTTCCTCCTGAACAGTGTCTCCTAAAAACGTATGTGATGCTGCATCTGCTGCATTTTATCAGATGAACACAGATCCGTGGATCCGATGTATTTATACCTGATCCGCAGACTCGGCTCGGCGTACGCGAGGCTAGCAGCTCGGCATCAGAGAGACGGCGGCAAGGCGAGACTCGTACGAACATCCAAATGTTGCACAGAGGTTGTGTGATGTGTTTTTGGGGGAATCTACAAGTGGGTGCATATTTTTGTTCACAGGGTTTTTGGTGCTGCAGGGTACGTGATTTATCTCTCAGGGAATGTGGTGCATGTGTTCCAGGATACAGAGCACCTGTGAAGTGGTGGGGGGAAATACACAAAGGTGCACAAAGTGAAGGTATCACAGCACCCGCCACCACGAGCCATGTAGTGCTGTAGCACTGTCTTTCAAATGAAAATATCACTCACGCGGGGACATTTTACCACCTTGTCTTATTTTATTTTAGCATAAACATCGTCTGAATGTGAAAGAGAACATCGTGATCTTTAACACCTCCGAGATTTCTTTTCGTAGCACAGACGACTGAATTTAAAGCCTCGAAGGCTAAAGAGCTGGTGGAGGCTCCTGGTGGAGGCTCCTGGTGGAGGCTCCTGGTGGAGGCTCCTGGTGGAGGCCTCAGCCAACACCAGCTACATGAGGAAGGGAGGCCAGAGGTCAGAGTAACCACACAGGCAGACGTGTATCGTCATGTGAGGCTGTCTCTGTTGCTGGTGATCGTATGAGCCTGAAGTCTGTTCGTCCTGCAGCTGAATTCAAAAAGCAGCTGCTGAACTTCTGCTCACGACCTGGCTGAGTGTCAAACGTGTGTCTCAGGTGTTTCTGCATGTATCTGCTCATGTCACAAGCTGCCAACAAAATAACATCATCTTCATCATCGTCACCACGAAGCAGAAGACATCCAAAAATAAATGTGAAGCCACCTCCACCAACAAACACATGAAGCTGTTTAACTGGGTGGAGATAAAACAGCAGAAACATCATTAAACTGCAGGTTGTCTGTAATAATGGACTGTGTGTTGTTTCCATATTAAATATGCATTACTTAATATATACAGTATATTTTAAATAACTAAGTCGGATGGATTGTCAAAAATCTGAATCTGCTCATCTGGTGACGCTTTAAGACGATCCCTGACTTCAGCTCCTCTGCATCATCACACCATGATGAAAAATCAAAGCCGGCTTTATTCCTCGCTGAGCAGGTCACACCTGACGAAACGCTCTCAGGACACCTCACCTCATCTCTGCAATCCAGCACAAGTAATGGATTACATTCCTCTTTACTGTAATCAGCTCCAATAACGGTGCTTTAAACATCTTTATATCTTATCATGCAGGCAGTCCTGCAGGCTGAAGGGATTTACTGACCATCAACAGCTAGCTTAACACACACCTGTGGCTAACGCTAGCAAGCTAGCTAAGAACATGCAACATATGGAAATGACAGTTTTAGGATTAGTGGGATTCACATTTCTCCTCTTTAGCTGAAGACGAAGCGCCTTCACCTCAAACCCTGAACACATCTGGACACGTCTGTCAGCTGACTGATAATTAACTGCAGGTGTTGCTGGAATTAACATGTGGCTGAAACCTCTCATCACATGACGGGAACATGAAGTCAGTCACATGTTCCAGTCGTCAGTGCTCAGGACGGACGTCATGCTCACGTTCTGCTGCTTTGCTTTAGCTTCTCGCAGGTCCTGCTCACACTGTGCAGACCACAATCACAATATTATACATATATACCAACATCAGGTGAACATATACTATATCCAAATAACACATGCTTACACGTGTGCATGTTAATGCATGGATTTAGTGCACGTATTCACATATGAACTCTGATAGAAGCTGGCTGACACACCATCGATGCCTGCAGCAGCACGACTCTGTTCAGACTCTCTGTCTTCTGTTTTCTGCGTTCTCATGTGGGATCAGACGCTTCCTGTTCAGACAAAGTTCTTCTCTACTCGACAGAAAAATCCAAAAATACAATAACAAGCAGCCGTGAGGGGTCACAGCTAAAGCCGGAGCCTCTAATGGCCAGAATGAAAAGAGCCAAAAATGCTGCTGGGGCCCGAGCCATCAAACGGGACACAAGTCAATTACTGGCCCTATTTAGCTGAGCCTCGAGCTGAGGAAACGACTGAGAAAAAGTCATCCAGAGCTGTTATTCAAGACTCATCCTTCGTTTGGAAGGAAACTACAGCAGAGACGATGAGGCACGAACACGAGTGAGAAATATTAAACCTGAAGTTTTCCTGAATACGGTGTTACAGTCTTAATTTCATACCGTTTTAGAAAGCAGTCCACATGCATGGAGGGTGTCGTCTCTGGAGTCTGCTAACAGAGGGACCCCCCCTCCGCACCTGAGACTCACCTGTCCCTGACTGAGAATCTAGCAGATTACTGTTGGATGGAATCATTTCCTCACTTGAACCTGTTCGTGGATCAGCAGTAAACTTCAATGTGAAGATAAGTGAAGCGTGGCTGTGATGAAGAGCAGCAGATCCTTCATTTACTCATCAAACAAACGATCAGCTGACAGGATGAAATGTTCAACAGTAGATTCACGATTCATCCAACTCTGAACCAGCAGCAGCATTAATTCAACTCAGTTCAACTCATTTTATTTATATATCACCAGATCACACCTGAAGCCGTCTCAGGACACTTTAGAGCAGGTACCAGACTCTTTATCCACAGACCAACACCTCCCTCATGAGCAAACACATTAAAACGTCACGTCATGTTCATTTACTGATAATATTCATCAGGTAGGTTGATAATAGAACTGTATTATTATATTATTCTATAAAAGCAGCTCTTTGAATCTTCTATCCTTTAGATCTAAACATCTTATTTCACTGGAACTGAAGAAGGTGGACACGGTGGGGACTGCAGCGGGTGGAGGAAGGTGGAGTGACGGTGGCTGAACATGTGACAGGTGAATGTAAGAAAACGAGAGATGTGATGATAGAAAAAGACAGGAAGAAAAACTTTGGTGTGAAGTGGGGGGGGGGGGGGGGTGTTTAGCATGCTCAGTGTCAGAGGCTAAGCGTCTCCTCCGCCCATCTCTTTGCCGTTTGTCAGATTAGTGTTCAGTCTCACACGGCGACCACGGGAATGCACTGTGACAGGCTGCCACAGAGCATTCCCCCTCAATTAGACGAGCTCTCCAGGAAGCGGCCACGCAGGCCGGCGAGAGGCGGGAAGCGAGCCTGCGGACCCCAAACCGTCAGCGACGCAATCACTTCTTCCAAATGACTGCATCATCGTTATCAGATTTTTATTCAGTATTTCAGGGCTCCGGCTTCTCCAGTGTGACGCTGCTTTGGTATCTAACATGCTCGCTCATACCCTGGGTATGATCTGCACATGTGAACAACATATCCTGCCTTCAGAAGCCTCTGATAGAGACCAGGACCCTGACTGCCAACTCCTGATGCAGGTTTCTGTCAGGAAGCATGTGAACATCATCATTCAAGATATGATCAGAACAGCGTAGCAGCACGCATGCTAACACGCATGCTAACACACTCTCTGTACGCTGAATGTCTTTGTGTCGTGGACTGTTGGTGGAGACACTCGAAGACGTCAGCCTGGAGGACGTTTCGCTGTTATCTGACCTTTCAGCAGCTGCTTAATCCTAAGAGTCGTGTTGTTTACCAGCGTTTTGAGCAGACATTGAACGCACCGCACAGACAGACAGAAGCAGAAAAGAAAACGAGCGTCAGCGAATTGAGACAATGAGAGTTAACGTGTCAACAAGCCGCTGCTGCGAAAACAAGCAGTCATGTGATTCATACGCTGTCTCATGCAAAGCTTCAACTGTCAGAATGTCACGACCACATGAAGATACACTGATCTCACTTTAGACAAGTCAACACTGCAACTGTCTGCATCCTTAACATGAGGTCAAGCACAGGTGTGTCTGCAGGTGCAGGTGTGTCAGGATGTGCAGGTATGTCTGGGGGTGCAGGTGTGTCTGGAGGTGCAGGTGTGTCTGCGTGTGCAGGTGTTTCAGGATGTGCAGGTATGTCTGGGGGTGCAGGTGTGTCTGGAGGTGCAGGTGTGTCTGGAGGTGCAGGTGTGTCTGGATGTGCAGGTGTGTCTGAAGGTGCAGGTGTGTCTGGAGGTGCAGGTGTCTGCAGGTGCAGGTGTGTCTGCGTGTGCAGGTGTTTCAGGATGTGCAGGTGTGTCTGAAGGTGCAGGTGTGTCTGGAGGTGCAGGTGTGTCTGGAGGTGCAGGTGTTTCAGGATGTGCAGGTGTGTCTGAAGGTGCAGGTGTGTCTGGGTGTGCAGGTGTGTCAGCAGACTGAATGTGCAAAAGGCTGTGGTATTTACTCATTAGCGTAGTTTTCAGCGTTCTAAGCAACATCACATTTGAAGAGCAGAGCGTCGCTGTAATGACAATAATAAAGGTGAGTCCTTCCTGAAACAACGTCTATGATGCCACATCACAGGTGGTCACAGCAGCATCAGGTCATCCAGCTGCATCAGATAAACAGCAGCTGACTGCAGCGGTGCGTGATCAATAATCTGTAATCTTAAAGCCGGTTTCTACCGCGCAGCCCTGTCACACTGTTTTCTGACTGATGCATTTAAAACGCTTTGTCGGATCGGGAAACATCAGTATCAAACATTACGTCTTAATTCCTCTGTAAAATGGTTCGGTTCATAATGCGTCTCCTGTTTCGTGTCGTTTGTCCTCTGCAGCTGCCTCCAAGCGAACAGACGCAGAGTCAATTTCAAAGCGCAATAAAATGTCACAAATGGAGAAATATAAACCTTCATATTGAGTCAAACACATTTTTCTGTGTTCACATGAATCTCACGTCTGCAGCCGAGATAATATAAACAAAGATAATAGAGAGAATCTGTCTTCTCCGTGCTAACGGTGAGCTCCCAGTCACTTCCTGTTCTCTCCGGCTGATGTGTGCAGGAGAACATCCATCTTGGCGGACGGCGGTCATGTTTTAAACATAGAGGCAGATTAAAATCCACATCCTCCTATCTCCCGCGTACACATGGGTACACTGAACCCACCAGCTCTGCGTTTCAAACAAAGAGGATGAAGAGGAGTGGGTGGAGGAGGGGAGGGAGGGGGGAGCGGACGTGTAGGCAGACATCCATCCACCCAAACTCTGTGCTGCAGTCAAACCTCTGCACTGCTGCGTCTTCGTGTCACATGGATCCATGAACACTGAGATGCTCACACTGATCCCAGTCTCCATCTGTGCAGTAAATATGAAGCTGCAGCCAGTTAGCTTAGCTTAGCATAAAGACTGGGAACAGCTAGGTTGGCACAAACTCCACCTGCCAGCAGCTCTCACTCATTAACATCTCATTTATTCTGTCTGTAGAAAAGGTGTAAAGACGTGAATTTGTGGTGTTTCAGGGAGTTACTGGGATCTAACGCTGGTTTTTACTGACGATAAATGGTGTCGCAAGAGAGCGACTCTGCTTCTGAACAGAAATATTTTTTCTATTTTTCAAGTCAAATCTCGGCCTCGTCAAACCTGCCTCAGGAACGATGTGTTAACCTGTATTAGCAGATGAATGACTGATGATCCGTGGCATCTTGCTGCTGATTGGACGTCCTGGTGGACGTCAGGGATGGCGTGCGTCAGCTCGGTGGAATCCGTTACGTTACGCTGCATGTAGTCCATTTGTTCAGTCCTCAGCAGCCTGACATTTAAAGCCTGAGATCTGTGGATTAGGGGGCGGTTTTCACTCCGGGATGTGGATCCGTCTCAGCTGGATCCTGCAGACTCAGCAGGTGTCCTCTCCCACGGGGGGAAACTTCCCACAGCCCTCGGTCATCATTCTGTGTTATTTCCTCCACTCTCTCTGTTATCAGTGGCTTCCTCTCACTCCTCTTTGTCCTTTCTCTCCTCTGTTCCCTCAGACTTTCACTCTTCATCTCTTATTCCGTCTTCCTCGCAATTCCTCTCGTCATCGTCAGCTCCTGTAGAGAGCTGTGTTCTGACACGCAGCTCTAATTTGCATTTACATGACAAACACGCGTTGGATATATTTTCTGAGGTCTGGGAAGACGGAGAAAGGGAACGCGACCTTTTCAGTTTGGAACTAAACCACAAACCTCGCAGGAGGTTTAAATTAGATTTTCATTTCTTTCTAATCACAAGCAGCCTGGATTTAAAGCGAGAGCGACGCAGGAGGCCTGTCTCATTCTGTTCAGTAACAACGCCCACAGCAAATACGTTCTGAAGCGAACATTACGCTTTATATCAGGTTATATTTGTTATTAACATAACGAGGAAGTGCTGTGAACTGATCTGCCTGGCAAGATGAGATAATGTTGGAGCTGAACGTTTGTTTAGTTCTGTATGAAAGTCATTCTGAGGAGGCAGAACCCTGACGTTCTCCATACCTGCTGAGGGCATCCAGGTGTCTTCACAGGTACGCTGTTCTTACAAAGTGACAAAGCAAAAAGCAAAGTGTGTGGTTCCCAGTTACTCTCTAGCAGAATTCAGGAGCAGACTGGGCAAACTGAGACTGAGTTAACTGGTCCAGTTATTAAAAGGTGGTCTTCATGACACGTCACGTCCCTGCAATCCAGATTCTAACTGACAACATCTGGAAGTAATCCAGTCTGATTTACCAGCACAGTCAATGTGAGGTACTGACGGCAGGATTATCTTATCTTATCTTCACAAAGCAGTGGGCCACTGCAGACCTGGTCGACCTGTTTCCCCTTCAGATGCATGCAGGGGTATTAAAACGATGACGGTTAAATGTTCTCATTGATTTCACTCTCATGTCTGTTTGGTAGATTTAAAGCTACAGCCAGCAGCTGCTGCAGGTTAGCTTAGCATAATGACTGGAAACAGAGGGAAACAGCCACTTGCTTTGTTTTTTGTGACTGAAGAAATGAGACATGTTCATAAGTGAGTTTCCCCCTTCCCAGTCTTTATGCTAAGCTAAGCTAACTGGCTACTCTAATATTCTATGAATGGATGGAAAGAGAAAAGAAATTCATTTCTCTGTTGTAACATTGATGCTCAGCTTGTTTCATGTTTCAAGTGTTTTGTGCTGACGGGGTGAATTCTGATAAATGAGACTGTGTTGAATGGAATTAGCACGCAGGTGGGCAGGTAATATCCTGACAAAGAAAACCTGCCCAAAGTGCTCAGAGAACGGGAGAATTGTCAAGGCCCTGCAGGTCATTTGTACCCAGCGCTTTAATTTGGTCACGAGTCTCATCATAAAGCCAAATTCCCTCCACCTCACCTCTATCTTTCCATCCAACACCCCCTGATTGAATGGGCCTGTCGACTGCCCGTCACGGCCCAGTATCCTCTCCTACCGTCTTTATGCCCAGAAAACGTCCATTTCCATAAATCATTTGTCAAAAGCGAGGGGACAAAAGGTATTGCAGAGCACATCGAAGGGGACGGTGTTTATTAGCGCGCCACCGACGGCCCCTAAAGGCAGATCCAAGGTCACCCTGAGCTCCTCGATGCTGGAGGGCCGCGAGCTTTTCAGAGTGCACCACACGTCTGTGAAAGATGTTTCTGAGGCGCAGGAACTGATGCTACGACAAAACATTGGCAAAAGGATTAGTGAGGCTTTTATGTGTGTGCAGAGGATTTTGATTCCAGCACAGAAAATCAGATTTGGCTGCTTCTCATTAACTCGTCGTTGTAAATCAAGAAAAAAAGAACAAAGGATTCACTTTTTATTTGAAGTCAAAACCTTCATTTTAACAGAACTGCCGCAGCGAATGCAGCTTTCCCTCCTCGTCAACAGCTTTGTTTGATGCGACTGCCACGCTCGGAGTTGTCTGTACTTACTAAACTGTGCTGTGAGAGTGATGCATGGAGCTCTAAACGCTGTCATTAGCATGAATGAGGCAGTCGGCTTCAGCCTCGCCGTCAGAGGCGTTCGGTCGCTGCGATTCTGCTGAACTGACTGAATCTGTCCTTACGAGCCTGACTGCACTCGCATGTCTGTACAGTTTACACAGTATAAAGCTGGTTAGCTTAGCTTAGCATAAAGACTGGAAATGGGGATTCTTTATGCTAAGCTAAGCTAACCAGCTGCTGGCTGTAGCCTTTAATTTACAATGTGCACCACAGGTGACGCTCACTGTCTGAGGACAGAGGACATGCATGGACAGAGGGATGACTTCTGTCTCTGTGCTGCAGTGACGATGGAGGCTCTCTGGCAGGATGATGGTTTATAATCATCATCAAGGATTCGTCTGCAGGTTTGTGTGACAGGAAACCAACAAACAGGAAAGACTGAACGTTCTCCGGGTTTCTCAGGACGGAGGAGAACGTAACAACGTAACACACGGCATGAAGAACGGCGTGCAGATGAACCTACCGCTGATGGTGGCTCTCTTCGGCAGAATGGTGACGGCTCCCACGGCAGCGTCCTCCAGCTGGTGGATGGGACTGTTCTTGGCCCCCCAGCTGTCTGAACCGATCCACAGGAAATGACCCACCTGGTCCGCTCGCTTGCTGGCATTCAGGATCCCCCTGGTGTCAAACACACGCCATCAGTGAGTCACGTGTGTGTGTGTGTGTAGTTTTTATCATAGTGCAGAACTGAACGTGCATCTGATGCTTTAATCAGTGTCACACAGTGAAAACTCCTGCAGCCAGTCATCAACCAGAAGCTAAAACATCTGTTTTATTTTGAGGAAATAACTAACACAGTGACATAAAAACACTGATTAACCACTGGTTCTGGGTTAACCAGTACCAATGTTGGTTCTGGGTAACGTTAACCCAGTGTTGTGTTGTTATTGCTCACTTTGACCCTCTGGTTTCAGTGTGTACGCAGGTTTAATGGAAACAGGATGGAGGTGAGATGGTTTATTCAGTTTCTGGCTGAATGCACCTCGTCCTTCATTCTTAAAGTAACTCCAGCATCCACTAAATGAGCCTGCACGCTCTTCATCATACCTGAGCTAAACATCCAACTGAACGGTGTTCACATGAGGTGTGTTCTTTACCTGATGTCCTCATCAGAGGCGAACAGGATGACTGCCCGGGCGTAGCGAGTGTCCAGCAGCAGACGGATGATTTTATCGAAGTCGGAGAGTTTGTGGTCATGAGGGATCTTCAGCGACTGAGCGATACAGATTCCACCTGAACACACGAAGCAAAGGGCGACATTAACATACAGGAAATCCTCAACCTCCTGTTAAAATATGCTGTGTTTAAGAAACATCCTGAAAAGAGTTCATCCAAAAGGTGCAAAAGTGGCAGTGAAAGAACCTTAAAGAGGGGAAACGCTGCAAACCTTGAAGGAGCCGAGCAGAAGGAAACGAGCTCCGCCTGACATTTCATGAAACGACGACTTTTCTGCACACACTCGCCTTAAAAGTGTGAGGAAACAGGCTGCGAGAGCTCCGGGCTGAGACGCCGCTCGTTTCAATAAATGTCACTCAGCTGCACAAAAAGCGTGCAGCAGCTCTTCCTTTTCTCTGATCAACGCGCAATCATCTCCTCCTGCTGGTCCACGACCGAGAAACTGTGACCCAGAATCTAGTTTTTGGTCAGAACGCTGCATTCATTGTTTCTGACATCACACACATGATGTTGTAGGTGGAGGCGAACAGGGCGCCATCACCGCAGCGGCGTATCAGTCACAGCTGCGTGTAACACTGCAGCCTGTGAACAGGACTGAACTCTGGAGCACCTTTACTCAGAAATCTGTCCAGGAGATCCTGTAGATCCTGTTACATGTTGGAAATAAAGTCATTAAACGTCATTCAAATGAAGATTAGTTTCTACAAAACTTAAACTTTTCAGGTAAATTTAGTCCAGAGTCCAAAGTTTAGCCCAACACAGCAGAGCTGCTGCTGCACACACAGCCAAGCAGCTAACGGCTAAACACATGATGCTAACTGCTAACTGCATTGATAAAGTGCTTTTCTAGTTCACACACACACACACACACACACACACACACACACACACACACACACACACACACACAGACCGCAGAAGCTAATCGTCTGATTGGTGGACGACCTGCTCTCTCTCTCTCCCGGTAATGACTGTTGATTTTTGGGCGCTGTGTCTACGGGCGCTGATCATGAACCTTTACATCTCATGACTACTTCATAAAGATTTGTTAGCGCAATCATGCAAATCAAGATTCTGACCCACTCAACACTGTGCAGCAGCCACGTGATGACAAGGACAGCGGCAGTGAGTCCGAGGATTTCAGTCCTCCATGAAGCACCAATTAGATCAGACCAGTTACAAAGGGCGCCTGGTAGACCAGGACTCGCACTGACACTGGCAGTCTGCGGGACAGACGGGAGATAAATGAGGGAAATTTAATTAGCACACAATCTGCTCATTAAATAGCAGAACAGGTATCAGTTTGGAATGCCTGACATCACCACATCCTCCACAGACGTCAGGTCAAAAAGACCGTCTGTGGACCTAACGGAGGAGGTCAGGTGACGTCATGATGTCCACTGCTCACTTCCTGTTTCCTACAACCAGGCACCAGGTGTTGAACGCCATCGTTCACAAACCTTAACCACGTCACTACAGCTGTTGACTTTACTTTGCTGGTCTTGAATCTGATTTATCAACATTAATTAAAGTAAAACTTTTCCTCCAATAAATGTGATTGATTCTATAATTTATTAAAAGCATTTCGAATTGTTATTGAATAATAAGATGTGTACCGTCAGACACAAGCAGCAGATGTCATGTTCCCACTTCCTGTGTACACAGGAAGTTAAGAGACAAAACAAGTGACATCACTTCCTTGTGTCTGAAACACGGGGTCGGCAAGGTTTAAGATCAGTAAACAAGGAACAGATCAGTTTCTCGGACCAGATCTTTGAGATGGACCGTTTGTGATCAGGTTGGTTTTGTGAGTCATCAGTCTACCTGCACGGGTTGCTGCGGTAACGACACAGGCGTCAGTAACTACGTCCACTGGCGACGCGGCTTTCCAGCACAGAAATGGAGATCCATCCTGTTGTTCTCAGAAAGTGGTTCTCTGAGTTTTCCTCCACACCGCTCTGGATTCTGGTCTACCGCTCTCTGATTGGCTCTGGACTGAATCCCGTTGAGAGTGACCAAAAAAAAAACCCAAGCTGAATCCAATTTGACCGCCAAGAACGTCCTGACTGAGAAATCCGACTGGAATCACGTTGAAACCAGCTCCAAATGTGTTTAGATCCGTTTGGGAAAACTGTGATTTCATGTGTTTGTTTGCTGTCCAGACTCTCCGGATCTGGATACGTTACAAACCGGATCAGGGCTGTCAGACCTTCATTTCCAAAGCAAACAGTCACAAGCTCCCCAAATTCAGCCCGAGCTCCTTCCAGAAGAGAAACGTTCCCGCCTCTGACCTCTTCACCACTCCAGTCCGTCTTCATCAGTGGCGTCCTGGTGGACTGGAATGAGGACTGTTCGTCCTCACAGGGAGGACATGTTTTTATCTGTCCCTCCAGTCTTCACTGTCTTTATCTCCACTTTCATCTTTGTTCTCTCTGCTTTTTCTTTCTTTCTGCATCTTCTCGTCTTCTGTCTCTCCTTTTCCTGATTTTCTGTCCCTTTTTTCATCTTAGTTCTTATCAGTTCTGTTTTTCTCTCCTTTCTTCTGGTCAGTATTTCTTTATTTCCCACAGTTTTGTTTGTGTAGAGGTGACTTGTATGAACATCATCCTTTGAATACACACGGTTCTCCTTCTCCATCCTTTTCGAGTCTTCTGTCTCATCAAGGAAATCGAGCGAGTAAAAGAAAGTACAGCTAGAAGCTGATCCTGGGTCAGTAGAGGAGGCACAGGATATATTTTACTGGCGTGTTGGTGACAGTCTTTAATCTGACAGGCTATCGATGCAGCGAGGTGTTTATCTGAAGCCCGAGCGACACATCGATCAGCCTCTTATTGTATCTGTCACTGCTGGGGGGGGCGGCAGTAACGTAATGTGTTTATGACCGCACACTTCCACACGGCAAGGAGAACAAGCTCATCAGCTCCCGTTGCTCAGAGACGATCATCAAGCTGAGTAAACTCTGAAAATGACATTTTCAGATCAAACCTCATCACGTTCCTCCACCGCACACACCGACACTCAAACTGCTGATGCTGCACAATGATGGGAATCCTGCTGATCCCTCATATCACAATAAAGCAATCAACAGAAGCCCAAAACGAGTCAAATATCGATTTCTGCTTCTCTTTTCATCAAATCAACAGTTTCCACTTCTGTTTAATCTGCTGTCTCGTTTTCTGCTGCAGGTCTTCACACAGAAGCAGCTTCCAGCCTCAGTGAGACGAAAATAAAGGTTCAATGTAAAAATGCTCACATGACGATGCTAACAAGCTGATGTTCAGCAGGTAGAACAGGTACATGTTTACCGTATTCACCATCTTAGTTTAGCAAGCTAGCATGTGAACATTCAGCCCGTCCTGACCAGCAAACAGCCGTGTCGACGGTCAGCAGGTTAATACGTCAGGCAGCGACGGCGCGCTGCGGCGGCTACTCTTCAGCAGTCGTGTATGTCATCCTGGGAGTTTATCGACCAATCAGCTGTTTAGGGATGAGCATGTGTTGAATGTCTGCCAATCAGCACTAAACACAAAGTAGATCTGAGGCTCTATTACAACACATCCTGATGGGGGCACGAATGTCTGAACCATCCAGTGGTGGTTGATGGTTCAGTCCGGACCGACCAGCTGATGGACCAACAGACAGACTTTAGCCTCCGTACAGCCGCGCTGCTAACAGGCTAACACTGCTGCAGCTATCAGAGCCGAGTTGTCGTTGTGACTTCTTAATAAAGTATCTTATCACCAGCAGTTGTCAACAAGCAGGTTTGTTGGTGACATTTACTGTGAAAGATGACACTCGTGAGGACCTTATTGTGGTTTTCTCATCGGATTTTGAACCTTTTTCCTCTGCTGCTCTGTTAATGCAGGGAAGAGACAGACATTTACAACCCTCTCGCAGCTCGCAGTCAAGTGAGAGACAAACATTAAGTTGACAGACAGCCCTGCTTAATTAGCTTCTTCAGTGGCGGTTGATGTATTACCTCATCACGGTGCTTTAGGGGCATTCACGGCGTTCAGGGAAAATAAATGTTTGCGACACTGGATACTTCTCATCATTACCAGCTGATATATGTGCTCTCCCCCCACAGAGGGTGGGCAGCTGCAGCCATTTCAGCAGAGTCCATCGAGGGGGGTGATTAAATGCCATAGATACTTACGTACTTACTTGTAATTGAGTATTTTGACATTTTTGTGTTGGTGCTTTTACTCGAAGCTGCACTAACTGATGTTTTAGTCATCGATTGATGTTCAACAGCTGTTTGTTCAACATCCAGCAGCTCCAGAACAACATGATGACCGATGTGGAGTCGTGTTTGTGCCACCTGACGAGCGTCAGTCCAGTACTCTCCCTCTTTTAGCTCTGTGTTTGGTCTCCTCCAGCTCTGTAGCTGCTAAATGCTGCTCTGTGCTCACTGTTATCCTGCACAACTGCAACACATTCGGCTTCCTTTGATCACACTGATGTTTGCACGTGTGCCACCAAATCCTTCCTTTGGCTTCAAGAAGGCTAAAGAAGACGACGAAGACAAAGAAGACAAAGAAGACAGGATACTGGTTCCATCTGTTAAAAACTTCATGTCAGCCTTGACGATACTTCACCGTGACTCCTCGTCTGAAATTCAATTGAGAAACTGAAGCGTTGAAGATGAAATAAGTCTGTGAGGAAATGGTGTTTGATGTGGGCCACACATCTTATTCAATGAATAAAACATTTGCCATTGGGTGAGCAGTGGTCAAAACCACGATAACCCCCCCAGATCTCATATTTCATTAACGTTACATCTCTGTCACAGGACTATTTGTCTTTGTGTGATCACACCAAAATGTTTATTGATGGTAAATTTTCTTTGCCTCTTACCGCAGAGTCAGAGTGAAGGTGGAGGTGGAGGTGGAGGCGAAGTTGGAGGTGAAGGTGGAGGTAGAGGTGGAGGCGAAGGCGAAGGTGGAGGCGGAGGTGAAGGTGGAGGTGGAGGTGAAGGTGAAAGTGGAGGTGGAGGTGAAGGTGGAGGTGGAGGTGAAGGTGAAGGCGAAGGTGGAGGTGGAGGTGAAGGTGAAGATGGAGGTGGAGGTGGAGGTAAAAGTGGAGGTGAAGGTGGAGGTGGAGGTGGAGGCGAAAGTGGAGGTGGAGGTGGAGGTGAAGGTGAAGATGGAGGTGGAGGTGGAGGTAAAAGTGGAGGTGAAGGTGGAGGTGGAGGTGGAGGTGAAGGTGAAGGTGAAAGTGGAGGTGGAGGTGAAGGTGAAGGCGAAGGTGGAGGTGGAGGTGAAGGTGAAGATGGAGGTGGAGGTGGAGGTAAAAGTGGAGGTGAAGGTGGAGGTGGAGGTGAAGGTGAAGGCGAAGGTGGAGGTGGAGGTGAAGATGGAGGTGGAGGTGGAGGTAAAAGTGGAGGTGAAGGTGGAGGTGGAGGTGAAGGTGAAAGTGGAGGTGGAGGTGAAGGTGAAGGCGAAGGTGGAGGTGGAGGTAAAAGTGGAGGTGAAGGTGGAGGTGGAGGTGGAGGTGAAGGCAAAGGTGGAGGTGGAGGTGAAGGTGAAGGCGAAGGTGGAGGTGAAGGTGGAGGTGAAGGTGGAGGTGAAGGTGAAGGTGAAGGTGAAGGCGAAGGTGAAGGTGGAGGTGAAGGTGGAGGTGAAGGTGGAGGCGGATCTACACAACAGGAAGCTCAGTAAAGGTGGGCCTGTGTAAGAACAGAATATCTGACTGAGTGACACAAACACACTCGCAGCCTGAAGCGTCCCACATGTCGACTGAATGAGGCTGAAGTCAGACGAGCAAACAGGAAAGTTTTCAACTTCAGACAGCAGCACATTTAGAGAAGCAAACTTTGGCATCTCTGGTTGATGAGTCTGGTGGGACCACTTTGGAGTGACTGCAGTCAGCGTTGAAGCAGATTATTTACACTGTTCTGAGGGCAACATAAAAAGATAAGATACAATGAGCCTCTATGTCAACCTGTAATGAGGAACAACTGGACGAATCATAAAGGTGCACACAAATCACAGCTGTGCTCTTTGTTCTAATCCTCCTATGTATCCTTGAAGTGCTCCCATCATGCCTCAGTGCTGCATCAGTTCCACAGGATGTTCTATCAGAGAACAGACCACAGGACGGCTGGAAACCAAGGAAAATGCTCCATGAAAGACTTCCTGCCTCCAGCCAAAGAGTTTAAAGCAGGATACTCAGCAAAAGCTGCTCGCAGTTACAAGGAACCAACCGAGGAACCATTATTAGGATCCTGCCGGAGGATCTCGAGCAGCGATCAGGCTCACAGGAAGCTGCAGATCACAGAAAATCATGAAGATCTTTAAAATCGAGCAGTAAAATCTTTAAACTGACCCGAGACACAGCAGCACAGAAACACTCCCTTCATCCACACATTCATTATAGTTTCTAACGTCTCCTCATCAACGTTAACTCATCACTTCCTTTAGGTTTTTCACATTAAAAGTCATCATGGGATGGAAGTTGAGACGCAAAGTGTTCACGTCTTAAAGAGCAGCCTGGTTCTCTGCCGCTGATGTGTTTATTATTACACACATTAATCACATTACTCCAGGTACCTTTGAGTCAGTTTCTCGTTGAGCTGGACAGAATTATTCTAAATAAAAGGACTCATGAGTGTGATTGTATGTCCTCTGAGCCAGCTGCACATATGTACGATCCACCATCGCCTGCTGAGGCTAAATGCATCAAAGTTCACCAAAGCTGAACTCCACGTGAAGCCAAGACGCAAATCTGCTTATATGTTTCTCTAATTTCACACGTGTGACCATACCCGGACCGCTAAAGTCCACCCGGTGGGTCACGTCTGCGTTCGGTCCGCGACGCGTCCAACACAGCTGATCACAGAGCAGATCGACAGGAAGTGAGACACGGGAAAGGTGGAGAGAATCCAGTAAATTTTCAAAATAAAACATCCTGTGCTGATTGTACATCAACAATAAACACAATTAAAACAGCCTTCTGACCCACGGTAATACCAAGGAAACGTGACCAAACCCGCCAAATCTGAACAAGTCAACAGAACCAGGCAGGAACACTCAGGGTTTCTGTTGAAGACATCTCGTCACGTGTATAACGATAGTGATAAACTGACTCCATCTGGGAAATCAGGTGTCTCTCGTCCTCGACCCTGGTTCCAGACACCACGTTTGTGGTTTGAGGAATTTAACAGCATGAAAACATACCTTGAACACTCCTGTAAAGTTTCCGGCGAGCGTCCAAAGAAACTCTGTTAAATGTCCTTCTAATGGACACAGGTGTCACTGATCAGCAGCCAACGGCTTCTGGAGGATTCCCAGCCAGACAGCCTGACACTGACACCCCCGCTCAGAGCCAGCTGAGGATTTATCTGTATTACCCACGACTAAACATTGATCCAGGTGATCATTCTTTGCTTAAAGTATGTCCACTGTGTGTGTGTGTGTGTGTGTGTGTGTGTGTGTGTGTGTGTGTGTGGTAGGGCCATGCAGTGGACTGAATTATGGCCTCGTTTCACTGAGGGTGGGAGTTCTGGCAGCGAGCATCAAAACTTGCAAGGTCGCGGCGTGAGGCAGCGCCAGGATGTTGTCAGGGCTGAATGCTCAGAACGACCGCTGCAAGTGAACACGGTGTCGGGATCCAGAGAGCTTATCACAACCCCATCAGTCTGCGGGGGGGGAGGGGGGCGCCGAGCCGGCCCGGACCGCCTGCAGACGGAGGTGCATGGGGGAGACGAAGAAGTCGATGAATATGAATAACTGTTGGTCACGTGACAACAAAAACAAATATAACATGAGCTGAAACCTGTGATGGATTCTCTTCTTCTCTCTGAACTCCAACACAAGAAAAATGAATCTTTACTCAGAAGTTTCCCCTCAGAGTGAAGTGGTCAATATTCACACCAGTTATTGATCTGAAATATATATGATCAGAATGAGCCTGGAGTCATACTCTTATAAAATACTTCTTTTAGCATTAATGAACATCTCAGCTGACTGGGATGTTTCTCAGACTGTTCAGGGAGCTTTCACAAGCTAAATAACAAACTTTTTATGTCCCTCTCAAAAAGAGGGATGAACTTTTTATGTCCCTCTCAAAAAGAGGGATGAACACTCTGTTGTACGACTACTCAGATGTCTCGATGACATAAAGGCCTGGATGGCTATGAATTTTTTAAATTTTAATGAAAAAAAGACAGAGGTGATGGTTTTTGGTGGCACCAGTGGGCCCCCATTTGTAAATCTTGGTTCCATGTCCCAGTATATTAAGCCCACCGTCACAAACCTTGGATTCAAAATGGACATGGATCTCAAGCTTGACCATCAGATTAGCTCTGTCGTTAAATCGAGCTTCTTCCAGTTGAGGCAGCTGGCCAAAATTAAATCAGTTCTTTCCAGGCAGCACTTTGAGACAGTAATCCACGCCTTTGTGACCACTAGGCTGGATTACTGTAACGCACTTTATGTGGGGGTTAGTGGGTCCTCCATCGGCCGTCTTCAGATGGTGCAAAACGCTGCTGCACGTCTTTTAACTGGCACACGCAAACGTGAGCACATTTCTCCCATTTTAGCCTCACTACACTGGCTGCCAATACCTTTTAGGATACATTTTAAAATTCTTTTATTTACTTTTAAATCCCTCAATGGCCTTGCCCCGCCCTACCTCTCTGAGCTGCTGCAGCCTTATTCACCCCCCCGCTCTCTCAGGTCAGCTGATCAGCTGCTCCTGAGTGTACCAAAAACCAGGCGCAAGCTCAGAGGTGACCGTGCCTTTGCTGTAGCAGCTCCAAAACTATGGAACGATCTACCTCTCCATATCAGACAGGCCTCCTCTCTGTCTGTTTTTAAATCCCATCTGAAAACCCATCTTTTCTCCCTGGCTTTTGACACTTTGAGATGTTGAATGTATCTATTATTTTATTCCATTTTTTTTATTCATTGTTTTATTGTTATTTATTTTATTGTGTTACTGTATTTTATTTCTTTTATTCTGTTTTTTATTTTTTTTTATTTTTATTTTTTTATTTTTTTTTTTTTCTGTACAGCACTTTGGTCCACCTTGGTTGTTTTTTAAAGTGCTTTATAAATAAAGTTGGATTGGATTGGAAATAACAAACTGATCTCTGCTGCTGGCACCGAAAACCACAATGAGTCAAACACACTTCGGCTCAGTACTCAGTCGAGTTAAGCACAAGCAATTTTAAACAAGTTATCACAAGTGGAAGCTCCACCAGACGCAGAGGGGACCATGATTTCAGGATTAGGAGCTTTGGTGTCATTTTGTCACTGAAATGTTTCTGAAGTCACTTCCTTCCTGCAGCCTCGTCCTCTCTGAGAAAAAACAACATTTTTTCTTGTATGAGAAGAAACAAGTTCTTCTCCTGCAAGAAAATCTTCCTGCCAAAGTTTCCAGAGTCGTTTCAACATAAGAACAAAGTACTGACCCCAGATGTGTCACACTGAACTAACTAAAGCAGGAAGTTATGGACGGAGCCAGGCGACAGGTGGAGGACGGAACCCGGACTTTGACCCCCCTGTGACAGAAAACTGGATCACACTGTTCTGCTGATCTGAGGGACCTGGGGGTCCTGAGGAAACCGTTTCAGAGGAGTGATCCTCTGACCTCGAGCGACACCGTTTCATTCTCTTCTTCCAAAGCAGCGACAGTGAACGCATCACTGGAAAGTGCCTGAGCCAGACAGGAACACACACACACATGCACGCACGCACGCACGCACGCACGCACATCTATGACGCTGCATTCAGTGTGGAGGCAGAAAGCTCTTCAAACTCCCCCCCCGATGCACTTTCTGTGTTCCACTGAATGTACCTGCTCGAGTTTTCTGCTGGAAAAAAAAAAAAAAAAAACTGTTTCAGAATATTTGAGGAAGCCTGACAGGAAGAACGGCGCTCTTCCTCAGACAGGAGGAAGAAAAGGGGATAAAGTGAGACAGAGTCTTATATAAAAGACAGAAAAGTGTCCAAATGCACAGATTCACTCTGATCTGTTCAATTTAATTCAGTTTTATTCTTCTGATCTGATCTTACTCACTGGGCCTGACACCAAAGTCCACAGATGGAATTCATCTGGGTTAGACTCCAGGAATTAGACTGAGCCACATTTTCAGTTATAATCCTTAAGATTTAATTATTACACTGTCAAAAATAGACAAATATTCAATGTTTGAGAGAAATACTTCCCAATAGATTCAAAACCCAGTTTGCAGAAGCTTCACATTCCGTCAAGATAACCCAGATCAGGATTAGCAGAGAGCTAACGTAGCTGGAAAAATGATTTTAATTAGATTATTATTCAGCTCAACAGCCGAAACGTGCAAATTTGATTTGGGGTCATGTGTAAATGGTGTTTGAGGAAGCTGATTGGATTAAGACAGATTTTTGTCAAGAACGTGGACATTATCCCCGAAAGCCTCTAATGTAGAAAGTCTGAAGCGTTCTCTCTTTAAAACTGTCGAAATGTGTAGAAACATCATGCATATTTCACAGCGTTTGATCAAATAAGTTATAAATGGTTTGCTTTGAGAGCAGATGGATCAGAGAGAGACGGAGAGACGCTTTCATCATCGCAGCCATTTTACACTCGGGCCATCAGCAGAATATCAAAGCGCTGCGTTTGTATTCGTCCAGAACAGGCCGAGTGTGCTTGTTAGCGATACGCAGGGAGCGCAGTGGTCGACTGCAGGTCAGATGTATTTGCATACAGCACTTCACGGCGTTTGGTGACGATTCACAAAATGTCACAGAACTCAGCAAAACACTGGAGTGAAGCAGGAAGCGTGACGGCGATCGTTTGTATTGATCCTCTGCTGGAAACACGTGTTTGTGTAACATAAAGGCGTCGTTTTCATCACTCAGACACATGAAACACAGCAGCTGAGCCTCACTGATTTCTTTTAATCTACATGAGTCCCGCTGCAGGAGCTGTGCAGATAAACAGAAGCAACAGTCAGAAGCTAAAACCTGCTTTCAGAAACAGAAACGTCTTCGATATTCTGTGAATTTATCTCGACCTTTGCTGTTCCTGGCGCATTTGGCCGGACACTCGAACACATCGAAGTTCAATTTTCTTCTTTGTGTGACGTAGTCAGACATGTCTGCGTGTCAGCTGGAGCTCCTGCAGCCGGACAGCGTGCTGTTTCCTGTTTTGTCTTTGTCGCTGTCAGCTAACGTCGTGGTTCAACACGTCTTTCCATGAGTGAAGCAGAACTGGCCGTTGATCGTGGACGTCTCAAAGCTAACCGTCGTGTTTCTGTACGTGATGCTGAACATCCTTCATATGAAAGATGGAATGTTCCCAATAATTACTTATCTACACATTTGATTCACTTCTCAACATTTTAGGCAAAAGCAGTTTTGAGAGGCCACAAACTGCCGCCGGTCGAGCTCGTGTTCATCATGAACGGATCAACAGCAGCATGTTACCCGTAAGACAGAAGAGATGAGACGTCTTTATCCAGATGATGTTTTTAATTCTGCGTCTCTGAGACTGTTGATGCAGGAGCAGATCTAGATCTATCTATTCATTCTGACTCTATCACATAAATCATGTCACACTATTCTCAACCACTTCCTGTCGTTTAGCCGATACGGCCGGAACAGTTCAGTTGCACCACAGCTGAACCACGTCAGTAAGATCCACCGTCACCTGATGACGTAGCCTCGTGTCAGAGTCTCTGACTCCTCTGAATCCTCCTCATTTCTTCTTTTCTTTGAGCTCATGATGTTCCATCAAGGAAACGATGCAGGAGTCTGCTAACAGCTCTGTCAGGCTGTATTTAGCCTTTAGCTCACTGAAGGCATGCTAACATGCTCACAGTGACAATGCTAACATGCTGATGTTTAGCTGGTATGATGATGATTTTCCATGTTCACCATCCCGAAAAAGTCCTCTGAGGCTTCAGCTCCATCTAAAGCTCCCCCCGTCGAGGCTTGACCAGATACGAGCCTAGTTTGACTGGACGGATTGAGCAGAGGGATGCGCCAAGACGAAGCAGCGAAATAAATGAAGGCCTAAAGTGGGTCAGAGTGTCCGAATGCAACTGAAGTGGAAACATAACGTGAGCCGAAACAGAAGCCAGCCTGACGCCGTCCTGTCTGCTCCTCTTCTACTGGATCATATTCTACAGGTGTTTCCTGCTTCATCCTCACGTCCTGCAGGAAACGCAGCAGGACGTGACAGAAGACTAAGTGATGTAAAGTACGTCTTCGTCAGGCTGCGATGAAGAAACGCTCCAAACAATTCGTTCTTCATGAAACCCTGTGAAAGCTGGTTTTTATAAATATTCCGGAGCGTTTCTAACCATGTTTGCTGCTCGCAGTCTTCTTCTTTGCAGCGATGCAAACGATGAGCGAGGTGCAGGATGTTAATATCTGTCCATCAGTGAAGTTATTCATCAGAATGATGGTTCAGCTTCTGAAATGTGACGTTTTCCTCTGTTTTCTAAAGGTCATCATTCGGTTTTTGGGCTTTTTGTTGGATAAAATAAATCATCTGCAGATGTCACGTTTGGCACTGAGAACAAACATTTGCCACATTTCACATTTTTTGACGAACAATGAAAATATCAAAGGAAATATAACGACCAGGGTTACTGATCGTGATTCATTGAGAATCTAAAGGCAGCTGTTTGGTGATGGTGCCAAGTGATGACTGCAGAGACTCGTCAAATACTCAGCTGCATGACAACAAGCATTCGTGAGATTGACCTGTGAAATATTAACGATGAAGCACCAGAAAGAGGAAGAGGAAGATTTGGAGAGGCAGCGACACTTTTCCCCAGCGGACTTCCTGAAATGATGAAACATACAGCTGAGAGCGTTCCTCTGCTGCTTCTCGCCTCTTTTCTTTTCTTCTCCTCTGCTTTCATCCATTCTTTCTGTTTCATTTCTTCACATTTGTGCTGCAGTGAAGTGAAAGCACGTTCCAGTCCACATCTGCATAAAAAGGCTGAAGTCATTCCTGAAACGCCCACAAACTGAGGTAATGAGGGTTCATTCAGTAAATCTCTGTGTGATAAACATGTTCTTTATATAGACTTTAGCTAAAGAAGCACAGGCGTGGATCATAATGTGACCTCTACCATCAATTAAAAGCCTCCACAAAATCTTTGAATCACAGAGAATTCACCATCAGAAACATTTAGCTTTATCTACACTTTGACGACTAAACATCAGATACAAAGTACGTGTTTAACAGAATGAACACACAAGGGTTAACAACACAGAAACGCTATCCAGTCCACAGCTGTAGCATGAGCTAAGTGCTAACATTAGCATGCTAACATCCGCACATTGGCAATGCTAACATGTTGATGTTTAACAGGTAAAATATTTAGCATGTTCACCATCTTAGTTCAGCATGCTAGCATACCAATATTTGCTAATTAGCAGTAAACACACCGCTGAGGCTGATAGGAGTGTCGTTGGTGTTTCAGGTGTTTGTTCAGAAACCAAATTATTCCGTTTCATCTCGCAATCAGCAGTCGTTAGGATTCATCCTCTGGGGAACATGAATGTCTGAACTAAATTTCATGACAATCCGTTGTTGAGATATTTCAGTCTGAAGCAAAGACCAGCCAGCAGACTGACGTCACCATCCATCGAGCCATGCTGCTAGCGTGGCTATAAAACACCTATAACAGACAAACGCCCGTAACAGAAGCTGTCCATCAAACTGTCTGTTCTCTAATTGAAATCGTAGCTTATGGCAGTCATGATGCATCTCAGCGTGCACACACGCCTCCATGATCATTAATGAAAAGTGACAGGGTGGCTGGTTGAATCAGGGGTCAGTTTCCTGTGTGAGATTCACCAGAGAAAACCTGCAACTGCTAAATGCTCGTTAACGAATCCACTGATTGATTTCTGACAGGTTGGAGCTAAAGACAAGCGACAGACGAGCAGCTAAGCAGACGCCGAGCAACGTTATCTTCGTATCTCGACATCTCCAGCTTGTTAGGTATTCAACATCGCTAGCTGGTTGCTAACTTTGTCTGTCAGTTGCTAACGAGCTGCAGGGTTGTTTTTGGCTATAAACGGCTGCTGGATACAAAACGGTTAAACTCAACAGTACAACAGACCAAAGCATCGATTAGTGAGTGGCTAAAACGCTCACAGAAGTTTTGCTTTGACGCTTTTTAAGGAAGATCACAACATTTTCAGAAAAAAACATTTTATCCCAGCTCTCAGTGCCATCGCTGCTGCAACATGACACCTTCTGTATGTAGCCACAAGCGTTTCGTTCAGGCCGACTCAGGTGGATAAAAGTCTCAAAGCAGGTCTGAGAAAAAGATGGTTCTGGTTCAGGTTCAGGTCTGGACTGGACTGCATAAGACCTGAATGTACACGGACAAACCTGAACGTCAGCCAAGGAAACAAAGACTCAATTATTTCAATGTTTACAGTGTTTGTTTAAATGCAGGCCTGAGATGTACAGGTGTTACTACACCTGCTGACACGTCTGTGAGTGTGTGTGTGTGTGTGTCTCTGTGTGTGTGTGTGTGTGTCTGTATATGTGTATGTGTGTGTGTTTCTGTCTCTGCGTGTGTGTCTCTGTGAGTGTGTTTAGACTAGTGTGTCTCTGTGTGTGTGTGTGTGTTTCTGTCTCTGCGTGTGTGCTTGCAGTCATGTGTGCTCTGCTGAAACCTATCAGACATCTGATGGTCAGGATCAGGACCTCTCCTCCTCCTCCTCCTCCTCCTCCTCCTTCTCCTCCTCCACTGAGACAGAGCTGTGAGGAAGCTGCTCAATGTGACTTTCATCATTCAGCCTCTCTGTGTCCATCCTCGTCCCGTCCTCCGTCATGCTGTCTCACACTGTGAGCGTGCCCTCCCTGTGCCGCTGGCCTCGCTCTCCTGATTGGAGCAGATTGGAGTTTTGGTTTTCTGAACATTTCCCAGAAGCAGAGCTGCTCCGGAGTCCACGAGAGAGAGAGGAAACTGATGTGAAGGAGCCTCGCTCTCTGGCTGCTGAACGCAACACAAGATGCTGTGCTGGTCTTTCTGTTTCAGGCACCTCTGGTTGCAGACGTTAAAGCCCCACTCATTCTTCCTGGAGACAACAGTGCAGCACCTTTGCATTATGAATTATCAGAAGAAAAGATGAAGAATACAGACTCTGCCCTGATGAACAAGGCCGCATCATCGCAGCTGAAATCACGTTGAACTGGACGAGCTGCAGGACAAACGTGCTCGGGCAAGCTCGAAGCTCCTCGGTGGAGTTTGGATGCTCAACAAGCAGCTTTCAGACCACATTCTGACAGAGACGGGGTTCTGCAGGCAGGTTTGTGCTGAGCGAGCTAACAGCTAAGAAGCTAAAACCTCATTCAGAAGGAGAATTAGTGAAGCAGAGCCTTGATGCTGCGGTGGAGCTGCTCTGCAACAACAACCTCTGCTCCAGATCTATGAACTCCATGAACATCCTGAGGAGACAAGACCCGAAGTCTGACGCAGCTCTGGACTCCATCAGAGCCTCAGTTCAGCTCAGACTGACTGAGCCAAACCTGGAAAACCCGCTGCGAGCATCATCATCATCATCATCATCACTATGTGACATCAGACGCCTCTCCACAGAGAAGCAGCTCCCGCCATCGTCTTTGGGCGAGACACTGAACCCCGAACTGCTCCCGATGGTCAGGCCAGCACCGTGCACGGCAGCTCGTGAATGAGAGGAATATAAATTCAGCCATTTAGCTTTATAGTAGAGAAGATGAGCACATCTCCCAAGTGCCATTTCAACAAGAAACAACCAATCACAGAGCTTAAAACGTTGCGATGTGCCATTAAGTTTACAATCTGCAGCTTAAACTAAGTCACTTTTGGATTCTTGGTCTCTTTTTTTTTGATGAATACAGAGGATGTCTCTCAACGGCTCAACAGCAGCAGGGGCTCATGGGTAATGTAGTGTTGCAGTGTGCAGATAATTGGAAGTGGATCTAAAAATCTAAAGATCTAAAGAAGAATCTAAAAATAGCTGATCAGATGTTTTAGGGCAGTGGTCCCCAACCTTTTCTGTACCATGGCCCAGTTTAATGTCTGACAATATTTTCACGGCCCAGTCTAAAGGTGTAGCAGATAAAAACAAAATAAAATGATAAGATCGGCTTTAAAAACTGTGGTATTTTCTCTTTAATAATAATAATAACAATAATAAAGAACATAAATCCACCTTTTAATCATGTCAAGAGGACCTGGCTGCAGACTGCCACTGTCAGGCACCACCTGTTTTTCAAATTATGTGAAAATACAAAATATTGGAAATTATTTTTTCTTTCTGTGCGGCCCAGTACCAAATGACCCACGGCCCAGCCCACGGGTTGGGGATCAATGTTTTAGGGGAAGGAAACATCCAACAGGTCAGTTAGATCTCGAGGATCCACAACATGTTTCAGTGAGACACAGAAGTGATTTTAGTGATATCTAATGACTTTTATTTATTTTATTTACTTATTTTAATCTTTTAACCATGATCAGTGAGCTGCTGGGAGTACCTGTCAATGTCTGCTGTTAATCTGTCTTCTGTATGTGTCCTGTGTTTCTAAATGTTGTGCATAATGTTTGAGATGGACCTCTCCAGACTGCAAAACAAATCTACCTACGGGTCTCAATAAAGTTACCTTGAACCTTGAGAATGAAAACAGAAGGAACTTCAGTGTTCCTGCAGGATCCCTCTGACCCCCCAAGACCATGAAAACCATGAAAACCAGTGAAGGGAAATGAAAACAAAGCACATTTTTGATTCATAATGACTTCTTTGATGAACACCCAGGACTCTGTCAGCAGCTTGTGCTCTAACAAGCAGAATAATGAATTCACTCTCGGACTATTTATTGTTTTTTCTCCCTTTAATGAATTGGGGTTTCGACCAGCTCTGTCCAATGATAACACAGTTCCTCCTGATCCCTCCTTCACTCGTCGTATCCGCTTACTCACATCCTCTGTTGCATGACTGCCCTCCTCTTCCTCAGTGGCTTTGCTCTCATTTCTTGAAGAGACATCAGCCATGCCGAGTTCACTGTCACCTTGACAAACTTCTTCAGAACAGCTCTCATTTGTCTGCTTTCATCTTATCGTCCTCCTCTCCCTTATTCTCGCAGTCCTGTTCTCCTCTCTGGTTTTTTTCATCTCCGTTCATCTTCGTCACCCCCTGATCTCTCTTCACCATCTTCCTCATGTTCATCTTTTCCTTTCTATCATCTGCTTCTTTGAATCTCTACATCCCATCACGCTTCTCTGCAGTCTGGCTCTGCAGAAGTTGTGAAATTCTGTTTGGTGACTGTTGGACTCTGTAAACTATCATGTGTTTGTTTTTTAAAGTCTTCATTAACAATCCACAGTTGACAATCCTGCGGGCTGCTGGGTGATGAGAGTGTTCAGGATGCTGCATGGAGAGTTAGCTGCTATTTTCAGGTTTATAGTGCGATCAAAGAGATTCTAACCTGGGTCTGTCACATGGGACCACAAACAACCACAGATGTTAGCCACGCTGGAAAATCCCACGTCCCCGAACACAACACTGAACTACTGCTGCCCTGCCGCTGCTCCCCCATGAGGAATATTTCCAAATGAAAATCCACCGTTTGCTGGTTTCTCTGTTGTCAGCAGAAACAAGAAATAACTTGAATAACAATAAAAAATCTCCCGTATGTAAACTCTGCATTCCTAGCTGCACTGTTTAAGCTGCCAAAAAGATGGGGGTGATGGTATAAAGTACTGAAATTAAGTATGATTCAAAGTACTTTACAGCAAAACAATAAGGGTTATTATTTTATTATTATTCATGTAAATTTCATTATGTTTACAAAGTATTCTACTCGAATATCATTAAAGTTCCCGTTAAACTGCTAGCAGGGTGCTGTTATGTGCATTCACATAGTTCTGTTTCCTGTAAAAAAAAAAAAAGGCAACTAAGATCTTGTTGCTGCGTTTACAGTAGCCAATAGCGTTGAATTTATGCTACATCCCGCCATGCAGCTAATGTTAGCAGTCCTATTAGTCACCTCTGTCAGCACTGGGGGCTCCCAGTGAGCTGGACCACTGAACAAAGCCGTGACAGTACTGAGGTGGTTTTCTCATCGGGGGAAGACTCAGCAAATAAGACTGCTAGCTGCATCTACAGCTGTTAGCGGTTACCTTAGCATCAAGTAAAGCTGCCTATCCATCATCCTTACATCACCTCAGTACTGTAGCGGCCATTGTCAGTCCTGGTGTGGCTGGTCTTGGTTTGGACATGTTTGGTCTTGGTCTGGCTGGTCTTGGTCTGGCCGTGTTCGGTCTTGGTCTTGGTCTGGCTGGTCCTGGTCTTGGTCTGGCTGTGTATGGTCTTCGTCTTGGTCTGGCTGTTCTTGGTCTGGCCATGTTTGGTCTTGGTCTGGCTGGTCTTGGTCTGGACATGTTCGGTCTTGGTCTGGCTGTTCTCTGTCTTGGTCTGGCCATGTTTGGTCTTGATCTGGCTGGTCTAGGTCTGGACGTGATGGGTCTTGGTCTGGACGTGTTCGGTCTTGGTCTGGCTGGTCTTGGTCTGGATGTGTTCGGTCTTGGTCTGGCTGGTCTTGGTCTGGACGTGTTCGGGCTTGGTCTGGCTGGTCTTGGTCTTGGTCTGGCCGTGTTTGGTATTGGTCTTGGTCTGGCTGGTCTTGGTCTGGACGTGTTCGGTCTTGGTCTGGCTGGTCTTGGTCTGGACGTGTTTGGTCTTGGTCTGGCTGGTCTTGGTCCGGCCATGTTTCGTCTTTGTCTGGCTGGTCTTGGTCTGGACGTGTTCGGTCTTGGTCTGGCTGGTCTTGGTCTGGACGTGATCGGTCTTGGTCTGGCTGGTCTGGGTCAGACTCCTTTAGAGAGGAGTCTGTAGTTGTTTGTGATGCCGTTTGTGTGTGACTGGCTGTGTTCTGCTGTGTGTTTTGTCTCTCTTTCTACCATTTTCTCTCTTGGAAAACAGATCTTGATCTTTATGACACAGTCTGACTGAACAAAGGTCAGAATTATAACCTGAGAATAAGCTTTCGGTCTTGGTTTTAAGTGGAAAACTATGCCAGCGGAGTCCATTTTTTTGCCCAAATCGAATGAATAACAGACCATTTCTGTACTACTGTCTGTCCTGATTTCCCATGAGGCTCCGGAGAAATGCATCATATTTGAAGGGTGGAGGACTCCATAAGGGCTGTTCTAGCTGAGAGAGATTTTCTGCCTGCTAGGTCTCAGAGAGGGCTTTACCTCATTAGAAATGATGAATGAGAAGCACTGAGCGCTGGGAGGCAGACGACCAGTCCCACCACTGCAGCTCCATTTACTCTAAATATCCCCCCTGCCCCACCACATGCATGTGCAGCCCATGTCAGCATTAATGCAGATCATTGAGATAAAAATGTATGTATATATCCAAATACATCCATCAAAATTCCTTCAGCAGCTACGTGTATGCTGCCCACATCAAAACTAAAGAAAAATGGCCAAATCTCTCTGCCTGCTCTCTTACAATGTTTCCAATGGTGGCACATTTAGCTTCCACATTCATATCAATGGTTAACAGATTTTCTCATTTGTAGCTAGCTAACTAAGCTAACATTAGTTTCATGAGCTTGTCAAGAACAGCATTTCTGACTTTTCAAACTTTCAAGCTAACATTCTGTAAAATGATCTCATAGATGCACCTGATGGCTACATACGTGATACTAAGATACTGATGTCAAAGCTAACAGGTCCCAGGTCATGATATCATGCTAACAGAATGAGGCTAAAGCTAACAGGTCTCAAGACATGACATCTTGCTAACAGACTGAGGTTAAAGCTAACAGGTCCCAGATGATGATATCATGCTAACAGACTGAGGCTAAAGCTAACAGGTCTTAGGTCACGATCTCTTGCTAACAGACTGAGGCTAAAGCTAACAGGTCCCAAGCAATGATACCATGCTAACAGAATGAGGCTAAAGCTAACAGGTCTCAAGACATGACATCTTGCTAACAGACTGATGTCAAAGCTAACAGTTCCCAGGTCATGATATCATGCTAACAGACTGAATGTAAAACTGACAGGTCCTATCAATGATACCATGCTAACAGAATGAGGCTAAAGCTAACAGGTCTCAAGACATGACATCTTGCTAACAGATTGACGCTAAAGTTAACAGGTCTCAGGTCATGATATCATGCTAAGAGACTGAGGCTAAAGCTAACAGGTCTCAAGTCATGACATCATGCTAAGAGACTGAGGCTAAAGCTAGCAGGTCTCAAGTCATGACATCATGCTAAACGGACTGATGTCAAGACATCAAACGTAGGTTTGACATCAGTCAGCTGGTCAGCGATTGGCTGGCGGTCACGCTCTGATTTAACCCTTCGCTGATCACCTGATAAATAGATATTGACATTTTGAACAGCTGTTTGTGAGACTGCAGTCACACGTTGGTTATTGGTCCCTGATCTCAGGCTGCTGCCCTGCGATTATTAATTCCTATTGATATATTTGTTGTTATGTTGTTAATAACCAGACCTGCTCTAGTGTCCACGCTGGTATCACATCACTTTCTTTATCAGACCTGAATCAACAAATCAACAACCTTTACTGTTTCCTTCCTCAGTCCTTCTCTTCCTCCTCTTAATTTCTCATACTTCCTTTCCTTTGTTCTTCCTCCTCCTCTTCCTGCCTCCTCTTGCCTTTATTACTTTCCCTCGGTGCTTCTGGTGATGAGTGGGTAGAAATAAACAGCTCTGGGGCCACGAGCCCGGCCGAACCCCCCGTAGACCCATTCACCCCGGGGAGCTCATTAATTGGCACTGAATGTGCGACAATAGCTGCCAGTGAGAAGAATGAGCCTCCTGGTTCGGAGGCGCAGCCACAAAAACATCTGCTGCGACTCCTTTAAACACATCTCAACACTCCTGAACCAACACAAACACACATGAAGCAAGAAAGACATCGGCTGGTCAAAAACATCAACGTCCAGAGAGAGACGGCCAACAGCCGACACAGAGACATCGAGACAGAGAGAGAGACAGAGAGACAGACCGAGAGAGAGACAGAGAGAGAGAGACGACCAACAGCCGACACAGAGACATCGAGACAGACAGAGAGAGAGACAGACAGAGAGACAGAGAGAGAGACAGAGAGACAGACAGAGAGAGAGCGAGACAGACAGAGAGAGGGACAGAGAGACAGAGAGAGAGAGAGACGACCAACAGCCGACACAGAGACATCGAGATAGACAGAGAGAGGGACAGAGAGACAGACAGAGAGAGGGACAGAGAGACATAGAGAGAGAGACAGAGAGAGGGACAGAGAGACATCGAGACAGACAGAGAGAGGGACAGAGAGACAGAGAGACAGAGAGAGAGAGACGACCAACAGTCGACACAGAGACATCGAGACAGACAGAGAGAGGGACAGAGAGAGGGACAGAGAGAGAGACAGAGAGACAGACAGAGAGAGGGACAGAGAGACATAGAGAGAGAGACAGAGAGAGGGACAGAGAGAGACAGACAGAGAGAGACAGAGAGACAGAGGTAATGACCCAGAGACGTTTGATGAAGTGAAAGTTTACAGACTCTTGGATGTGTGTGTGTGTGTGTGTGTGTGTGTGTGTGTAATTAAGATTGCTTCAGATGGCTCTCTGGTTGGTAATGATCGTAAACTGGAGCTCGTGTGTCACCACTGCTGCGCTGATGAATTTGAACCATGTGTGTGTGCGTGTGTGTGTGTGTGTGTGCGTGTGTGTGTGTGCGTGTGTGTGTGTGCGTGTGTGTGAGACTGGATGTGTGTTTTGTTCCTCTGTTCCACTGAGATGAACAGAGATCACAGCAGAGAAGCTCTTACAGTTACTGGATGTGTTCCAGAACATGTTCTATCAATCCAAACTAAAATGAATGAAATATTTCGTGTTATAGTCCCAGACGTGAGAAGTGGCTGTTCTAAATGAGGGGCTACATGTGAATGTGTCCAGTGTTGAAAGACAGCGAGGACATGGACAGGCAGGACACGTCACTGCAGCCGCTTTCCTTGCTGAAAATAAAACCTTTCGGCCTTAAATCTGTTTCCAACTGCAGCAGACAGACAGAAGACTGTGAGACAGAGCTGAAACCTCAGCAGCTGCTTCTACCACGATTTGAACCGAACATTTCCAACAACCTGACCGGACGGCAGACATCCAGGATGCTTTTAGCAGTGAGCTGCTGTCCACTGAGCCTCACACACACACACACACACACACACACACACACACACACAAACACACAAACAGGCAGACACACACACACACACACACACACACACACACACAGACACACACAAACAGGCAGACACACCTCGATCACAGAGAAGAATAAAAATCTGTGGATGTGAGAGATTTGAAGGAGCGATTATATCGAGTCACCTCTGTTGAGACTGAATTCACACTTTGACCTTTTTAATGTCATTCCCTCGTTAGTCTTATTCATTTTCTGCCGCAGTCAATGAGCGCCGAAGCAACATTTAGAGAAAAATCACTTAGCGTGAGACTAAAATGTCGTCAGAAAACGTTTGACGTAGCGTTTTTTTAACCTGATTAAGTGGCACGAGGTCTGGTGAGTTATCTGCAGACGAGTCTGGATCCAGAAAGTTCAGCATCGACGCTCAACATCTGCAGGAAAACCAAACATCGTCGCCGTCGCTGCGGCTGCAGCTGATTGGAACTGGCACGACGATGAATCAGTGGCTGATGAAATATTAAAAACAGGATGAAAAGACACGTGAAACAAAGTCAGAACACGTCTCGTAATCCTCAGAGGTTTCATTCATTGAGGATCGACTGAGAGCTCAGCGGCTCTCCGGAGTATCTGAGCCCCCGTTGAAGATGCTGAAGCTGGATTTGCGGTTCAAACGGCCGCTGCCGCCCTCTGAGGCTTCAGAGTCGACTCTGTGGGTCTCGGCTCTGAGGTGGGGGCTTCCGCTCGGCTCCCCGCAGGCTGTTAGAAGCACTCTGGAGGAGAAGTGCTGCAAATCTGCATCAGTTCTGTTCCCTCTTCTCGTCTTCTGGGAACACGCCGCGGTACCAAATAAAGAAAATGAGTCAACGGTAAACCCGGTTTCTGACATCAGAAACAACATCTGCCGCGCTCCGTAGGTGTTTGGATTTTCTCGCTCTGTCACAGATGGGATTTGGGTTTCAGGTTTACATTCTGTGACGAACGGCGTGAGGAGCGCGGAGGAAGATCTGCACTCAATAAACCAAAGCCAAACAAAGAACATGAGTCAGATTTAAGCCGCCGGTTCAGAGGGCGTCGCTACCTGTTCCACGATCCAGATCACCTGTGTCTGAACACAGAAACTCTCCAACACTCAGCTTTATGCCCAGACCACAATACCCATGAGCCTCAGCTGCTGTTACTACGGAGAAGAGCACAGAATTATTAGTATTTGCGAAACAAAAAAAAAAAAAGCGTCACCATGGTTACTGAATTGACCCAGAATCCACAGCACAAACTGCTGCTGCAGGTTGTTGAGGCTCTGTGACCGGGTGGTTCTTGCTGAAATGCACTCTGGGAGTCGTAGTTCACGTCTGTTAACTTCTCATCACAGCAGCAGATTTTTCTTGATGTGGCGAGCTTCACGTCCACCTCCGACGCTGACCGTGAGGAACACGGCCGTGCTTTCTTTCTGTCGGAGGCTTCCTCTCGAGCCTTTTGGCCTTTTCAGTATGTGGAGCAGCAGCTGGCAGGAAAACCTCTGCGCTGAAATAACATCTGTCATAACACGATAGCTTCTGAGCATAAATCTGCTCTCTTTGGCTTCTACACGAGGGGATCAAGAATACTCCACTGAGTTTGAATGTGAGGATGAAAGTAGATCTGCTGCTGTCGGGTGAGAGACCTCCCTGTCTCCTTCACGGTGGATTTCTCTGGGATCGGCTCAGGTGAGCGCAGGTGTTCATCGCTGAACTTGAAGAAAGGAAATCCATGTTTCCATTCACGCCCACGCTCATTTCTTTTTCTGCATATTTGAGTCGTCCAAACATCGCAGTCCCCAGATGATCTTCATTTGTGATGCTAATGTTAGCGTGCAGTCTGCAGGTTAGGCTAGCAGCTTCCAGCAGTGTGCATGTTTGCAGCATGAATGAGTGTGGAGGCGGGTTAAATGGACTGCTGTGTAATTGTGCTTCATTGTGATTGGTGCATCGGCTCGTGCTACCGTCAACTCCCCGAGGCTCCTGTGTTCTGTTTTAGCATCAAACAGCTTGGTGAACTCTCCCCTGCTGCATGGGGCGACTATGAGGAAGCTGGCGTGATGAGCTGGAAGCTAGGCTAAACGGTGATTCGAACTAGTCCGGAGGTCTGAGCTCGTGGCTGCAGTGTCATGGGGTGTTTCTGTGGATTCTGCACAATAAGCCAGAAGCTAGCCAGTGAATCTGAACTCAGCTCAAGGGTTTAGAGGAGGCTCTGGGTAGCTAGCTGGTGGCTATAAAACTGCACGGATGCTCAGTCAGCAGCGCCGCTGATGTGACTCCTGCATGCACACACAATGAAGAGCTGCAGGCGGTTAGCTGCCGACTGCACTGGAGCCAAACAGTGAGCAGGTGCAGCACGCTGGAAACACGTGTCAAGTTTGAGCTACTGTGGCTGTTTGTGAGTGACCACAACAGACCGACAACCTCACCGAAGTGGGCCAGATTCTCCCAGAATCCCTCCTGGTTTCCTCTGAGCTGCTCAGATTGATGTTAGTGTGTCATGACGTGGAGGAAGCTGCTCAGCTCACAGAGCCTCTTCTGACGGAGGATGCTGTGTTCTTTTCACGTTCACTACAGTTTCTCATTGATGCAGTTTTATTAATGATCACAACGGTTCAGGTAATTATGACTATTAACAGTGAGTAAAAACATAACGGCTCAAATGGCAGCGTTGTTGTCTCAGTGGCTTTGATAATAATGAAATAAAGAGCATTAGTCACCACTAATAGCCTGCACAATCAAGCTATACGTTCCTGAACCGGTTCCCTTCAGTTTATCTCATTTTGTAAAGCACATTTCTGGGTTTAAGGGGATTATTTCTAATGCAGTCAGACTCAAAAGGTGTGATGCTGCCTTAAACTGCTCAGTACAGTGTTTTCAGTTCATTTAAAGAACTTTAAATGAGCGTCACATTCTGTATTTGTAAGTGTTGTAAGCCTGGAAGCAGGACGGCCTGGTCACAAATGTTGTTTTAAATGCTGATCTGCAACACAACCGAGGACCTGAACAACATCAGCCACACATATCTCAACCACAAGCCTTTTTCACCTGTGATTGAGATTATGGTCCTCATTTTCATTTGGTACAGGTGGGAGCTGATATAAGGTATAAAGTATATTGTAGGCTGGGCTGTTAGAGGGTCACCTGAACATCATTTTTGTTGGTTATATAGAAAACTGTGGTGTAAAAGCTTTTAATGTTCCTCCCTGTGGAGGAGGTGGTGACAGGTGTGAGATCTGACCTGCTCTCCATCTCTTTGTGGTATAATGACTGATGGCTAACTTCACACCTCACGAGTTCTTCACACTGAACTTCAATACTGCCTTCATGACGGACGTGTTAAAGGATAACTTTCATTTTTTACCACCTGGACCTTATTTGTAGCATTAAATACGACCATTTACTCCCCCAGACAACTTTGGTGGCATTTGGAGTCGTTTTGAAGAAATTAGCCTCAGAGGAGCGGCGCGTATATCCGTATAATGCGAGTACTGGAGGCATCCATGCGCAGCCTCTATATAACACATAATCTGCAGAAACTCGTTCATATTCCAATATTTAGTTATGATATGCTGGTGCTATTCCCCTCTGAGCCCGTGGTGGCATGTTATCAACATCCAGCGTCTCTAGACAACTACCTCTGGCGTGGATGATGTCATTACCGAACGCCAGACATCCAGACGCGTATCTCCTGGCCGCAAGTCCCACTCTGAGCAACAGAGGCATTCCTCCTCTGTTGTCATCTGTTGTCATCGTCTACTCGTGGACGCGCAGCCGTTTGTTGTTGTTTGGCCAGCTGTTCCTCTCTCTGCCTCCGCGTCCTCCTTTCAACGAGCTCCTCGTCCGTGTACTCTGGCTCAAAACGGTGAGGACGTCCATCGTAAACAAAGTCATCGTCCACCACCTCAGAGTCGGAAAAATATTCATCCATTTTGTGAAAAATAACAGTCGCGAACTCCAGCTAAACTAGCCGACCGCCGTAGAGTTAGCCGTGTTGTGGCTGGCTGCTTCGTAAATGACATCATCCACGTCAGAGGTAGTTGTCTAGAGACGCTGGATGTTGATAACATGCCACCACGGGCTCAGAGGGGAATAGCACCAGCATATCATAACTAAATATTGGAATATGAACGAGTTTCTGCAGATTATGCGTTTATAGAGGCTGGCATGGATGCCCCATTATTTCTTCAAAACGACTCCAAATGCCACCAAAGTTGTCTGGGTGAGTAAATGGTCGTATTTAATGCTACAAATAAGGTCCAGGTTGTAAAAAAAACAAAGTTATCCTTTAACTATTTGATTGAAAATAAAGGCAGAATCGTCTCCTCGCTGATATTTACTCTCAGTGTCTGTCTGAAAGAGGGGATCAATCAGTATCATGTATTCACAGTGAAAATCACTTCCTCTATCAGTCCTGCTAACGTTGGCCCCTGGCTGCAGTTGTATAGCTGAAGGCTTCATATTGTGCCGTGTACTGCAGTCGGGCTCTTGCCTGTGGCAGACACAGCTGAGGGAAATTATGAGTGCATGTCGTACATAAGACTGGAAAGGTTCACAGAAACTGCTGCAGTGTCATCTGGGCTTCACAATCCAAGCAGCCGCCTCCCAGGCTGAACGATGAAGCCTCAAGTGCCAAAAACTGCAGTCCCTCAGATGGCCACTTGAGGCTGGCTGCAAAAGTGAGTCAGTCCCCATAAACCCCCATATTAAAATATCCAACATGTTTACAGGCTGGTTTTCATAGAACTGGCTTCTTTGAATTATATTAAGGCGTAAAATCATAATTGTGGGCGTGGCTGTTATAGCGTGCGACAGCTCCACCTCTTTTTTCCATTTCTGGATTAGCCGGGGGTTCGGTTGAGTCGGGCACTGCCAGGACAGAGACGGCTGGAGTCATCGTCACCGGCTCCTCAGAAACCTGTGGTGACGTCACAGAGACTAGGTCCATGTTGTTGGGACGTCACAAAAAACTGAAAGCCTGAATAAAGAAGTCAGAACTTTTGTTTTTGCACACTGTGTAACGTTGACACGGTGAGAATCAGATGAGAGCTGGTTGCATCAGCTGCCTCCAGTCATGGCAGTCATGTGAACGGTGGCGAGGGTAGTTAGACTATATGTGAGTTATGATTCCACTTGCCATCACTATCACTGTCTTATTATTAATTTTGATTTATTTTCAATCATCTGCCTGTTGCTTTTTGTTATTTACTTTATTTTATTGTTTATTTTGGTTCTAATATTGTTTAAGATGAATATTAGCACAGAGACGTGTGTGTAACATTAGCATCCTCTGCTGCGCCCCTGCAGACTGGATCTGTGAACCCTGATTCTCCGTCTGTGTATGTTGTCTCTGTGGTAGGTGGACTCTAAATCCGCTCTGTGGAAAATACAGATCATAACCATGTTTATGGGTATCAGTGTGTTTTATGTATTTCTTTATGTTAATTTAAGCTCTTGGCTACTTCAGAGAAGGATGTATGTCAACATTTCATGCATTTTTGATTGTGTAGAGTAGTTTGTTGAACACGTTATCTCAGTATGCGAGTGTAAAGGTGGAGCTTGCCAGCCAGCAGCATTTTTAATTAGTATTATTTGGTTGCAGCATTGTCGGGAAGCTGTGAGACTGACTGTGGGAGAACTGACTTCTTTCTCTATATCAACAGAAACAAGATTGAAAGAGTGCGCTTCATTAAACATGAGAGCGTTCACAGCCGCTACACACCAACATCAGCTGCTCTACAACACAGGGACAAGCTGAGCACGACCCGTACACCGCCCACCATGATTGGATGTTTTTGATCACCTGATCTACACGATGAACTCTGACGAGCAGGATTAAAAACAACTGAAGGGAAAAACTGTCACGTGTCTCTACGTTCATCAGAAAATCCATCAAATCATCACGGCTTCAAACATGATCATATTACTCATGTTACTGTAATCGATTAATGCTGCGTTAAATATTAAACACAGGAAAACCACAACAACCACACACACACACACACACACACAGCTCTGGATGTGTAGTAATTCCTGGGCTGTGGCTCGTCTCCTAATGAAAGAAGATGCTCAGCAGCAGATCTTCCTCTAATCTTCCTGCTAACAGAAGGCTAATAAACGGTCCAGAGTCCATTATTGACCAGAGAAATGAAGGTTTGATGAGGAGGTGGTCGTCAGGGGCGACAGCAGGCAGCAGGGCAGGAGGAGAGAGAGAACATTGACGCTCAGAGGTCGTCATCAGGAGGCCGACACGTCGCCAACAGAGATCGACCTGCGGCTGCAGGTCTTCAGACTCTGCTGAACCTCCGCTGCCTGAACCAGGTCCACACTGAGCTGAGGAGCCGATTCTACCAAAGAGTCATTAAAACCAGGTCACTCATCTAAACCAGGCTAGTCATTTAAACCAGATCACTCACTTAAACAAAGTTAGTAATTTAAACCAGGTTAATCATCTAAACCAGGTCACTCATTTAAACCAGGTCACTCATCTAAACCAGGCTAATCATTTAAACCAGATCACTCATTTGAACTAGGTCACTCATCTAAACCAGGTTAGTCTTTTAAACCAGGTTAGTCATTTAAACCACGTCACTCATTTAAACCAGGCTAGTCATTTAAAACAGATCATTCATTTGAACTTGGTCACTCATCTAAACCAGGTTACTCATTTAGACCAGGTTAGTGATTTAACCTGGCCGCTCATTTAAACCAGGTTAGTGATGTAAACCAGGTCACCCATTTAAACCAGGTTAGTCATTAGGCATTTTCTGCTACTTTATATTTGTACTCCATTCCAATTGGAATGGAGTTACAATTACAATTTAATAAGTTAATTAAGTTATTTTTCAGGTTTTATATTTGACATAAAACATATTATAACGCTTATAAAGAACAACAGATGAATAAAGATTAAAAACTGTTCCCCAACATGTTTGGTTCTCGTGTAAACTCAGTGTGTAGTTGTGTCTCAGTGTGTAGTTGTGTCTGTTGTGTGTTGTGTGTCTCGGCCTCGGCAGAGAGAGACAGACAGTGAGACGTGTCCACACACATACACATACATTCTGAGACAGAGACAGAGAGGATGGAGTTCAAAGCTTTGGCTTTGAGGCCGTCTGCCTCAGAGGTGAAAGGGATTATGGGAATCTAACATTCATCACTTGCAGGGCGACGCCTCACACCAGCGAGGTGAGCTACAGGTCAAAGAGGCTGCCGCCATGAACCCTCACCGCCACCTAATGTCAGGCTCATTTTCACAAGAATCAATTCATTAATCAGAAAATACAGACAAAACAGTCGAGACGGCCAAAGAGTTTTAATTTACCTTAAATTAATCTGGAAATTCACAAATTTAAACCAGCAAGTATTTGACATCTTTAATTGCGAAACAATTTCAGTGATTAATCATCAAAATAGTTGATTAATTAATGTGTAAAGTGAAGGAGCTTCTGCTACTAATTAGTATGTATGTTCTTTTCTACCTGGATTCACCTGCACAGCACCAGCAGGTGGTCTCTGTGTTTTATATGTTCAGACAGAGTCATCATCATTGAGCATCATCTCTGAGACGAGTGTTGACGTCAGGATCCTGGAAAAGGAAACAGTTTCACAACTTTGTTCACTTCCTGTTTGCCAGTTTTTCTTTCTTTCTTTCTGTATTTGATGTTGCGCACAGCGTTTGGCTCATCCTATCAAAAATAACTTGGCTCACAGAATCAGACGTGTGCTTCATTTTGAATGCAAACCGATCCTCTAAATGTTTGATCTGATAATCAACATGCCGACTGAAAAACAAGCCTATTTGTTCGGGGGGTGTGGGGAGCTGACAAGAGGTCGCAGCGGGACAGACGTGACGGAAAGATGTTAAGTGAGGTGACAGGGACAGGTGCATGCAGGTGTGCTCAAACAACAGGAAGCTCATTCTTGTAGTTTTCCAGTAATTGAAGCAGTTGGAGCTGCAGCAGTGGCTGTGACAGGAAGCTCATGGAGGCGATTAAGGTACTTTAAAACTATTAGTGTCCTGTTACTGCAGTTCAAGCTCAAATCACTCTGCTTCTGAGTCCCTGCTCAGATCAGCACACACATACGCATCTTTCTCTTCCATGTCCATCGCTTATTTAAGTCCATAAATCAACTTCGAAATCAGAGACGAGTCGCTCCTTCTAACTGCAGAACTCGCTAACATGAGCTGCTAACAGGAGCCGCTAACACAAGCTGCGAACAGTAGCTGCTAACAGGGGCTGCTAACAGGGGCTGCTAACAGTGGCTGCTAACAGGAGCTGCTAACAGGGACTGCTAACAGGAGCTGCTAACATGAACTACTAACAGGAGCTGCTAACAGGAGCTGCTAACACAAGCTGCTAACCGGAGCTGCCAACACTAGCTGCTAACAGGAGCTGCTACCAGGAGCTGCCAACACGAGCTGTTAACAGGAGCTGCCAACAGGAAGTGCTAACATGAACTACTAACACAAGCTGCTGACAGGAGCTGCCAACACAAGCTGCTAACAGGAGCATCTACCAGGAAGTGCTAACACAAGCTGCTAACAGGAGCTGCTAACACGAACTGCTAACAGGAAGTGCTAACACAAACTACTAACACAAACTACTAACACAAACTACTAACACAAACTACGAACACGAGCTGCTAACACGCGCTGCTAACAGCTAATTCAGCAGCCTGCTAACATGAGAGGGTGGGCTCACAGTGTCAGAGTGCTGCTCTGCAGTAAGTAAGCTGAAAAAAGTACTTTGATTACAGTACCGCCTTGTGGTTGAGCAGGACTCCTTTAACTGTACTGTTAGAACACAACGTCCTTTAATGTTATTCTGCAGACTGTGACTCTGCAGCCATGACGAAGGTAAGACTGGAGCTACCACACCTGAGGATGAACACTGATGCCACTGAAAAGTTATTATATATTACATATATTACTATGAGTTCATGGTCTTTGTCCTATTACTGAGGCTCTTTGTACAAAGCAACATGTGCTGGTGTTTGTTCATGTGGAACCTCATTCAAATCCAGAGGAAGTGAGAGGGTGTGAAATAAGTGCAGCCCTCCAACCCACAGGGAGCACTTTGACGTCTCAAATGAAGCGCTCAGCTGATGGATCAGGATGCAGCAGCACTCAGGACGACTCCACGGTTTTCTGCTTTAACTTCATTTGAGTCAGAATCATCGTTTTCCTCTTGGATGAAAGTGTTCGGTTGTCCATTTCATGGTAACACGACTGCGAAACACCTTCCTGAAAAATACAGAATCATTTACTGAGCTCAGTCTGATCACACAAGCTCACAAACTATCCTGAGCAGAAATGCATTTTGGGTAAAAGAGGCAGCATACAAGCACAGCAGTGTGCCGTGTGTGTCAGGGTGATGGATAGACTATTATGGGATGTTAGGACTGCATTGTCAGTGTGGATTATAAACTGAAAAATGAGGCTACACTGCATCTTTTACATATATCCGGCTGTTTTTGGAAGTTTTAATGCACACAGATGGAGAAAATCTATATACTCATCCAAAAAAACGTCTGGATTTGCTTTAACTAATCAATCATGATTAAATAGCACATTTATCGTATAGTATTGTTGGTTACCTGTGTCTTCAACACGTCTGGTACTGAATCTGTTTCACAGGACAGCAAGTTGTAAAATAAGAGACGTGCTGGTCATGGAGAGCACTGTATTCGCTCACTGTATCCCCGTTCCAGTCTTTTGACTTCCCTTTTAAGCTTCTTAGCTTATCTGGAGGAAGTCATACCGGCTGATTTGAAAGGATGTCGTCTGCTCCTATCTTTCCTCTTCGGCCTCGAGACACAACGGACGCAGAGCGACTGTTGAGGAGCTCCGTCCAGAGTGAAATCATCGTGTGTCACTCACAAACAGAGCTTTGAGTCATCGGCTCACGATGATTAATGAAGAACCTGCAGCGTGTTCACTGATGCATCGACTGATTAATACATCTGCAGTGATTTCAGCCCTCAAAACCAACATCTGTCCATCATCAAGTGACAGCGCCCTCGAGTGGTCACAGCAGATAGCACTGTTCACTTCCTGTTTCCTACCAGCAGTCAACGCTGGTTCCTTTTAACCGTTAACCACGTGATCATTAGGCCTGCTGTAACCACGACGACAACAGTAGCTCACATTTACAAATCTTTCCCTGAACCTGACCAAACGTTAACCACAGTGATGTCACGGCAGGAAACAGTGATTTGTAAGAGCTTTGAAGGCTCAGACAGACGATGGCGTCCTGTCTTTGTGACACTCTGAAGGGCAGTTACAAATATCAATATAATTAACGACAGCACATGTCAGCCTGAAGATCAGCAGTGAGGATGAAAGCTGCTGCTTTTAGAGTATAAATTTAGTTCGAGATGTCTAATTCACACACAGTCACTTATGTGGTCGTGTTTTGTTAAAAAGAATCAGCGCAGATCTAAAGTTCGATCTGCAGCCTCAGAAACTGTTAAACAGTTCCTCTTTTCACCTGGATTCACCTGCACAATGAACACTACTCCAGGACGCAACAGGCGGTTTTTGTATGTTACAGCCCTGTTTATGGACGGGAATACACTCGTCTATCAGCAGGAAGGCATCATGACACACTCAGACGTGTTGGTCTTCAGCCAGAAAGTCTTTACAGTAGAACAGTGGCGTTTAATATATGACGTAGTTACCGTTCCTTTGCATGTAATGTTGGAAGCAGACCTGCCAGCACGCAGTCACTGCATGCGTCTGTCATCTGTGATGTGATTTGATGCTGTCATAGTTTCACTGCTGATTAATTTTCATTTTTAGTAGTTGTCTGTGTTGCACGTTCTCCTCTAAGCGTTTCATTCTGTTCAGCTGCTTCATGTTTTCACTTCTCCTGTTCTGATTTGTTGCGTTTTATTTAGGGGCGGCAGGTAAAAATGAGCCTCTTGGTCAACAGAGGCTCATTTTCATAGATGTTGATCAGTGTGCATTGATCGTACAGATCTTACAGAGGATTTCATGCTCCAGCTCGTTGCTTCCTCTTCAAAGGAAAACCACCTTCATTCAGAGAAACTGGAGTCACACATGTAGGAGACACACGGGCAGTTTCTAGACTTCCTGGTTGGAATTAAAATGAGCCGCAGCCTTCTGCGGCTCAGCTTCACAGTTTGCTGTTGTTCACCAGGAGCTAAAATCAGAGGAGTCACGAATCACGGTGACTGTGCTGGTGAGTCACAGAGTGAGTCATTACCTACATAGACTACACCTTCCTCTTAATGACCTGTGACTTGGCTGGCGGCTTTCTGTGATGGTAGTCGTTAAATGAGTGCGTGGCCCGCTGGTCGAGCGATGGACAGTTTCATAACCTGGTAGCTGCTGGAACTCACTTGATGATGATGATGATGATGATGATGATGATGATGATGATTTATGTGTGTGATGGAAACTTCTAAATTACACTCCTTAACAAGGAAGTGCCCTGCGTGTGTGTGTGTGCGTGTGTGTTTTATCATGTGTTTAAAAAATGGTTGTAAAGGTCGCCTGTGCGTGAAGGTTATTGCGATCCATATTTACATTTATTGTTTGATGGCGACATTGTTGCTGTAGTAATTATGATTGGAGCAAGGAGGAAGTCAGGTGATGTAGCGTAAAGAGCAAGATGGAGCTGCATATGGAGGAAGGTGGGGTGGGTGGTGGTCAAACAAACACAGAACACGCTGCTGAAAACGAAAGTTAACGTTGACTTATTCTAAGCAGGTGACGATGAAGGTCTGGTACGACACAAGCCTGGTACGATGAAGGTCTGGTATGATGAAGGTCTGGTACGATGAAGATCTGGTACAATAAAGGTCTGGTACGATGACGGCTTGGTATGATGAAGATCTGGAACAAGGACGGTCTGGTATGATGAAGGTCTGGTATGATGAAGGTCTGAAACAAGGACGGTTTGGTACAAGGACAGGGTGGTACGATGAGGGTCTGGTACGATGAGGGTCTGGTACTGAGCTGCTGCTGCTGCTACGACACACAGCTACGCCGCTGCCAAACAAACGGCATCATTTAGTCTCGTCTGTGCTGTGATTCTGCTGCACAAAGACCCCTGAACTCTGCTGAACGATGTGATGCAACACCCCCAGCTTGGAAGAAATACTCCTCACTGAGAGAGAGTGTAGTATACAACAGATCTATTTAAATGGGACTCCACCTCCGTGTCGTGATGGAGCAAGAATAAGAGACGTAAGGGAGCAACTGTCAAATGAATATTGATGAATACTTTTTACAGGTTTTATCGTGCAAAGCCACGAATCACAAACTCAACTGAGCACGCAGACATAAACAGTCGAGCATAAACTTGATGTGACATCGAGCTGATGTGTATCAGCAGCAGACCCCACCCTCCTCCACTCTGAAAGAAGGAGGACTCTCCACACGAAGGCTTCGCCTTGACATATTAATGTTGCTTTGACTCAGTAAAATGCTCCTTTTGAAATTACTCAACATCAAATCCAGAATTTGCTTCTGTGGTGAAACAGAAGAGAGAAGCAGATCAGTCCACGTTGGACCGACGGACAAACGGAGCTGAGAGGAAGGACTGAAAACAAGGGCTGGATCAGTTTGACAAAATGGAATATTTAGAGGGGAGAGCTGTTTTGATGAATGCTGCCTCTCTGAACCGAGATAAGCTGAGAAAACATTAGCCTGTGCAGCGATGAACTATTTTACCGAATGCGAAGCCATATGTTTCCTCCAGCTGACTGATCGCTCCCTGAATCGGTTCAGACTGGCTATCATTCCCGGAGTAACACACCATGCTCTGATGAAGTAAAGAGAAACCACCTCTCTTTTTATTTTCAGTGTCCTCCTTTCCCTCTGCACCCACCCACCCACCTGCTCACAGCCCCCGCCCGGCTGCTCCCACAGTGGTGATAAGCATGTGTCACTACTCTGTGTTTATTGGAGCAAAAGAGGCTAATGAACGGCTGACGCAGGCCGTCCGGGATTCCCAGGTAATCAAATAGGCAAATTATGCGGCGCATTAACTGGTGTGTTGCTTCTCACGTCCCTCCAGCCTAATGAATTTCTAAATAAACACGCTGAAGGGATGGCTGTTTACGAAGAAGATGGAGGAGGATGAAGAGTCAAGAGACAGGACCAGAGGAGCCTAAACAGCACACGACTAATGTTCATGCAGACCAATCAGGGCTGCAGGTGAAAGTAAACAAGCCCACATCACCGCGCTGCTTCATCACTTGTATCTACAAAAGGGATTCTTCAGAGCTTTCTCAGGGAGATCTGTTCAGCAGATCCTGCAGAATACGATAATGTGAATGTCTTTAAATAAAGGTTAGAATCTAAAGAGCTTTGGATCAGTTTCATCGTCTTTCCTCTTCTGTGCTGTTATCAGTTGCTCCAACAACAAATGAGTCTCTGCTCACTAATGTCTAATGTCACCGTAATTCATCCCCATCAATCCTCACGTTTACATTGTGAGCAGCAGGCTGACGAAGAGCGACCAGCGAGCACGAAGCCTGAGCGGGCGGCGTGCACTGAGCCGGCCTCAGAACTGCAGAACTTCTCTGAGAAACATCCTGTTTTTAAGTCGTCTTCAGTCTCACAGCGATCCAGTGATCGTTGTCTGTATGTCCATGAATGCACTGCTAACAGAAGCTGCTAACAGGGGCTGCTAACTGGAGCTGCTAACTGGAGCTGCTAACAGGGGCGGCTAACAGGGGCTGCTAACAGGAGCTGCTAACTGGAGCTGCTAACAGGGGCTGCTAACAGGAGCTGCTAACAGGGGCTGCTAACAGGGGCTGCTAACAGGATCTGCTAACATGGGCTGCTAACAGTGGCTGCTAACAGGAGCTCACAACCGGGGCTCATAACAAGGGCTGCTAACAGGAGCTCATAACAGTGGCTGCTAACAGGCGCTCATAACAGTGGCTGCTAACAGGAGCTCATAACAAGGGCTGCTAACAGGAGCTGCTAACTGGAGCTGCTAACAGGGGCTGCTAACAGGGGCTGCTAACAGGATCTGCTAACATGGGCTGCTAACAGTGGCTGCTAACAGGAGCTCACAACCGGGGCTCATAACAAGGGCTGCTAACAGGAGCTCATAACAAGGGCTGCTAACAGGAGCTGCTAACTGGAGCTGCTAACAGGGGCTGCTAACATGGGCTGCTAACAGTGGCTGCTAACAGTGGCTGCTAACAGTGGCTGCTAACAGGAGCTCACAACCGGGGCTCATAACAAGGGCTGCTAACAGGAGCTCATAACAGTGGCTGCTAACAGTAGCTCATAACAAGGGCTGCTAACAGGAGCTAATAACAGTGGCTGCTAACTGGAGCTGCTAACAGTGGCTGCTAACAGTGGCTGCTAACTGGAGCTGCAAACAAGAGCTGCTAACAGGATCTACTAACAGGAGCTGCTAACAGGAGCTCACAACCGGAGCTCATAACAAGGGCTGCTAACAGGAGTTGCTAACAGCTAATTCAGCAGACTTTAATGGAGAATATTTGACAGCTTATAAAATGTGCAGGGCTCAAGATGTCGTTCACAGCTAACTCACTGACTCCATGGCACTACTACTTGCTGTTGATATCCCACAAAGCATCATGGGAACTGTAGTTACAAAAGTAGCAGAATGATTATCCCCAAATAGAAGTAAGACGAAGAATAACAATGAGAGAAAAACTCTGTTAATATTAGCTGGATTTGTTCTGCAGTGTTTTTTATATATTTGACATTACTGAGACTCATCAGCTGGTTCTTCATCACTGAGCACTGACTCTCCTCATCACATTCATTCACTCACAGACCTGCCATGGTTGGCTGCTGGGGGAGGGTCTGAAACAGGGTCAGACCCCGACTGTAACGTATTAACGTATTTTTTTTTTTTTTTTTTTAAAAAACAGATATTATGTCTGTCAGCTAAGAGTCACTAAGACGTCACTGTCAGTCAAATCACACCCCCCAGCTCAGGCTATCTGTTGACTGTCAACACTCCTCTGATTGGATGCACAGATTTAACCTGCTGGTGCTGCTGGCGCCACAGTTTCTGTTCCTGAAGAGGTAGAAACTAACACTCAGGTCTGCGGACGCCGTGACGTCACAGCCTTCGCTCACATACACGATTTTCTGGACGTCAGCACTGCTGGTTAAAGAAACTGAACTATGACAACAGTTTAATTTGAAAGCAAACAGGAGCTGCAGGTCGTTTTTCACGCCTCGTGTGATCTTTACCAGCACAGAGCTGGGAGGCATTATTCCCTCCTGCTCTGTGCTGCCAATACTGAATTCAGACGGTATTAAAGGGCTCACTTACTGAGTCAGCGTTCTCAGCCTCTGAAGGATGGAAAGCAAATATCTCACAGAATATTTCTTTACAATCCTGCTGATTCACAGATACTCAGAGCGGGTTCCTGAAGGGTCTGCGCTCAAGGCGCTGCAGAATAATCATAGTTTTCTCACGAGTGTAATTTAGCTTTTACTTCATGTTGGAACCACGGCTGACCTCAGTCTGAAGGCCTGCGTCTCTAATTGCTGCACATGAGGGTCTGACAGGCTTGGTTCAGCAGCCGACAGCTCCTTCTTTCTCCTAGTTAAAATATGCGTCCTCTGCTGAAATGAGATTTATTTATGTACTCATTTATTTTTTATTCAAGCTGTGGGCGAGAATATGGAGCCCTGACTTACATCTATAAGACACTTCAACGTACACTCGCATCCTGAAGAGAGCGAGTGTCGACTATAGAGCATGTTTTTAATCTCAAACCAGATCTGTGAAGATGAACACGAAACAATCGACTGATGTTGAGAAAAATACGCAGCGAAAATTGAACCTTTATGTCAACCTGTCAATATTTCCAGCCTTTCATAAATATATACAATCTACACGGTATATTTATAAAAATTGAATTTGATCTTGCTCTCTGCTGCACTATAGTCTCTGTCCATACTACAGCATATAAAATAATGATAAAAATAAAAACAGACTACACTATATTGATTCTTACTGTATAAGAAAATACAATAAACAGCACCTGTGTGTATGTCTAGGACAGGCATGGGCAAACTACGGCCCGAGGGCCATATGCGGCCCGTTACAAAATTTAATCCGGCCCGGCGAACTTGAACAAATTATATCAATAAACCTTGTTAATGTTTTATTTTCCCTGCAATTCTGGCTTTTTCCCAATAGATGGCGCACTCTAGATACATTGAGCTTTGTTGAGGTGAAGCGTATTACTCCACGTTTGCGCTTTACTCTTCGACCCTCAGCCCTTCTGTAAAGATGAGCGGAGCTAAGGATGTCCAGTTTTTAATAAGGAGTGGACAACTAAATATTTTTGACTGAACACCGATCAGGCGGTGTTTAAAGACGATGATACAGCAAGAAAACTGACTCCAGACTTTGATGCGCTGGATAAAAAGGGAGACCAACAACACTGTTCCCACTGAAATTAAAAGTACGTTTCTCTGTTGTGTTATGTAAAAAATGCATTTGAAACTAATTTGTTCTGTCTGTTAAGGGATGCACATATGTGGTGCTCAGGTGCACGTACGTTCTCAAAACCAAGTGCGCAAATGCAGCGCGATCAAATATAACGCGCTCCACATACTGGCGCTGTCACTGTTCGTCCTCGCGCTGCTCGTTGTTGAGTTTTGGCTTTAGGGATGATTGAATAGAAGGAGAGGACAGTAGACCTGCATCTCCTACCGTTTTTTAAATGAAGACAGTCAGGAGGAGAGTGATGATGATAATATCCTGAAGGATAACACAACTTTCGGTGCTTTAAAATAATAAAAAGAGTCATTTCAATAAATAGCTCAGTTCTGTGGGACTTCAAAGACAGATATTTAGTTGTAATGCTTTTGTTCATTTTCAATTGAAATTAAAGCACATGTTTTCTACATATCTCATGATATTTTATTTTCTCTTATGAGGTGGATTACCAAAACACTCCATCCATCTGCTCCTGGTCCGGCCCCCCAGTCAAATTTTAGAACCCTTTGTGGCCCACAAGTGAAAAAGTTTGCCCACCCCTGGTCTAGGATGTGACTGACAGTTTGTAGCATCGTTAGCTCAGATCACATTGAAGCGACTCATGAAAACACTCAGCTGGAGCTTTTTTACAGTCTTAGACAGACATGAACGAAATATAACTCAGTCACCAGAACGAATGTGAACAAGTGAATTAGAAAATATCTGCTTCGACATAGCAACAGTACAGGAAGCCTGTGGACATACGTACTAACTGAAGTCAACTACAACTCCCAAGATCCATTTCAGGAAGAAATATCCACTTACAGAGCTTCGTGGTCCGGTACGTCGAGCTAGCAGAAAACTGAAGATACTGAGTTTCATCTGCAGCTGAAATTCATTGAGTTTGTGGTTCTGGCTCAGTTCAGATCATTCATAGTCACTTCATAACAATTTAACAAGTCATACTGTGAGTATTTTATTACTAGTATAGATGCATTAACACTCCTGCTTCTCCTCAATGAAAACAGGAAACGGCCACTGAGGCTCATGGGTAATATAGTATTTAGACACGTCTGCCAAGATGACAGAAAAAACAGAAACCAAGTGTAAATAATTTAAAGCTGGTGGTCAGAACATAAAGCCGTAGCATAAGTACAGTACTCGAGTAAATGTACTTAGTTACGTTCCACCGCTGTGTGACATCATGTTTCTGTGTCAGTGTTCAGTAACACTGAGATCGATTAATGAAACCTGATCAACGAGAAGACAGACTGAGAACAGACTCTGCTGCTCTACAGGAGCAGAAACAGATGAAATAAATGATATCAGGATGTGTGGTCGGGGGGGGGGGGGGCAGTCAGACATGATCAATCAATACACGTCTTCTTGTTTACATGTCAAAATAATGTGTTTCCTGCCACAACAGACCGACGCTTCGAAATGAATGAGGAGAGCTATGGTTCCTGTCCCAGGAGAAAAGTGACTGCACAATGCAAATATACGTCAAGCTGCATCCAAAGACGTGTTTGTCACCGCAGCGTGAAGCCGCTCTGCACCCTGACGTGATCCAGTTCATCAGCCCCCACCGACGGGCTGCACGAGGAGCCTGAGAAAACTTCAGATAAGACAGAAACTCCTTCCCTGCTAATCAGTCTGCGAGCACCTGACTAATCACTGTGTGTGTGTGTGTGTGTGTGAGTCTGCGTGTGTGTGTGTGTGTCTGCGTGTGTGTGTTGGCTCCTATCTTCTTCGCCCCGCTGGAAACAAACACTGTCTAATTATATGACCGGTGTGTGTGTGTGAGTTTGCAGGGGGATGTGTGTGACTGATAGAAGAACCTCCTGCAATCAATACATGGTGGATTACTCACAAATCTGCAGATAACCCAGACAGACCTGAGCACATTTCTCACACACACACACACACACACACACACACACACACACACACACACACACAGCTCTTCTATCAGATATTAATCAGCTGAATAGTTAACTAAGGGGGCGTAGTAGGTTTTCCTGGATTGATAGCATCAGAAATAAGAGGATTTAGGAGCAATTACAACATCTGCACAATGGCCAGACTCTTAATAATTCACTTGTCCTGGATTTATCTTTGGTTCCTGAATGTCAGCCCATCCTTCCTGCCTGATGCTGCTCTGTATTACTGGACGCTGCATCACTGCACAGTGAGCTGGAAGCACCGCCTGCAGGGACACAGTACAGAAACTGGACCTTGACCAGATGCAAGTCCTGGTCTCATCTCTGCCATCATAGACGGTGAAGGAAAGAAACATTGACTCAAGTACTGTCTTGTCTTACTGTACAGATTCAGATTAATACCATGAAGTACATTCAGCAAATACGTGTTTTATCATTGCCTTTCTCATCATCATCATCATCATCATCATCATCACCTTTATCATCATTATCATATCAAACATCGCTGATGCCCGCAGAAAAAGACCAACCACCCAGCAGGATGAGTGAGTCATTAAAATGAGCTCCACCTTCACCAGCTGCGACGTTAGTGTGAATCAATGCAACATCAATGCAGCAATAATTAAGATGCTGAAATGGGTCATTCTGCATCGTGAGCTGCAGAGACTTTAACGAGCTGAGGATGCATTTCATGCAGCTGTGCATGTGCACGTCCTCCCCATTAGTGAGGATGAAACTGCTTACTGGTCGAGATCGGATAGAAACTTCTTCAGTTCTAAGTCAGTTCTAACTTTAAGACTTTAAGACTCCTGCTGAAAATAGATCCCATGTCTGAGAGACGTCATTTTAACGACCGGCGAGTTCGTCAGCAAACCAAAAGAGTCCAGTAACACCAGACATGATGGCTTAACTTTAACTGCTCTTCGCTCCGTCTTCACGTTCTGCCCACATTCAGTTTAACAGTGAACCGACAGTCTGAAGTGGGGACATCGATCCAACAGAAGAACGTTAACATCACTCGCTTCTCTTCGCTTGTGTTGATCTGAGCGAACAAACTGATGAAGTGAATTAATTGTGGGTTGATGATGAAAACTTTATGCAAACTTTCTGCTCATGAGTCAACAAGCGAGAACACAGCCGGCGGTGAAGGTCCAAGGTTTTTCCAGAATATTCCTTCAAACAGAACCGGTTTCAAGGATAAAGAGAGCGAAGAGCGCTCGGGGTGACACTGAGGAGGACTGCTGTGCAAATAATTTAATCAAATCAGTGTTAAAAACCCACCACAGATCAATGATCAAGGTCTCATCCATGTGAAAATATTGGGCAACTGCTTAGTGTTTGCACAGCGAAGAGGTTTGTGGGCGTCCTGCGAGCACCCCGGCAGCACTGTGTCCTTTAATAATCCTCTAAAAACTCCAGCACAGAAATGTCAGGACGCAGCCTGACTGCAGAGATGTGAAGAGTCATCAGATGCTCTAAATGTCACTGAGATTATTCAGAAGGAAACCAGCATCACTGGATTCTCCAATTCAGAGCTTCTTCTTATTACTCAAAGAGCCACATCTGATTTTTACTGAAGGTCAGAGGTCGGGAGAACAAAATAACATCTCTAACATCTCTTCTGATTGGACCAGCGTGAAAGCGAGGCGCTGAGCTGATAGTAAATCCTCCAGTTTAACGTTAACACATGGACACCCTGCGGCAGTTAACGTCACCATGACGACGATGTCAAGCATAGAGAAGCCAGCCACATGTGAACCACGCTGACCGAAGCAGTCTTACCTGCTTCTCTGGAGAGCTGCATGAAGGCGTCCACCCCCTTCTCCCCGTAGCTGCCCTCTGAGGCCACCGTGGAGACGTAGTTCCAGCCCATGGCCTTGACGATGTCCACCATGGCCTGGGCCTGGAAGCTGTCCGGAGGGACCACCCGAGAGAAGAAGTCATACCGCCGGTCGTCGCTGAGCTCCGGAGCCGTCGATGCATAGCTGATCTGAGGGATCTGGGGGGAGAGAGTGAAGGAAGCTCAGTGAGGAGGGTGAAAGCATGACCACACAAACAATTAGACCAAACTAGAACCACACTGCGCCTGTGTCTGAGGAAGTTTTATAGAACAGGGACAGACAGAACACAGACCAACTGCTGAGCTGCAGTGAGATCAGTGATGGAGACTGATGGAGAGGAACTTCAGGTCCGTGAATGATTCACTGGAGTTTTGTTCAGGTGGACAGCAGCTTGTTCTCAGAGCCACTGTTAATCTCTGTGGGGGGGTGAGAGCGGACGTTCTCTGTTTGCTGGAAAATGAGTTTGAAACAGCGAAGAGTAAAAGGTGTTCATGGTAATTACAGAAAATGTGTGGGAGGTCAGGGATTATTTGATCTCTGTCCATCAAGGTTTTCACTAATGGCCAGTGAAAATTAAATTCCATCCCTGAGGAAAATCCCTGAGAAACTCTTAAAGTTGCAAATCCCCCCCACCAGATATTTCTTCCAATTACCCTTTGATCTGCTGCGAGTGATGCTCTCACACTGGCACTAACTCACGCTCACATTATTTATGGGGTGAAAGTTTGAGCCTGCAGAGGCTCGGCACTGTGCTGCTGTGAGGTCTGTCAGTCCTCATCCTCATTAGTTTGGTTTTAATTTAAAGAAAGAGGAAAATGAATAACCCAAAGATCTGGAGGGAAACTGGATTTTAAAACTACCAAACTAACACAAACACTTTCAAGCAAATAATCAGCGTCTTATTGTTATTTACCTTCAGTGTCTATAACCTATAGCCTTTTCTAAACATCAGAACAAGACCTCATTCACTTCACACTGCGGTGATCAGTGTCCTCTACAGCAGGTAGAAACACAGTCTGGGCGCACAGGGACATAAAATCTACTTGAAAATCGGTTTAAGCCACTTGGATCCGGCTGAAATATTCTGCTGTTTTATATTAAATAAGACTTGCTGGAGGAGAAGCTTCTGTTTTACCACCAATACTCCTTCTGGAGACCCGATGCCTCTGCCACGAACACCGTCTGCCAGCGACTCTGTTAGCAGCGGTGGTACTGTCCTGCACACACACACAGAATATATATATGAAAATATATGAAGATGTATTCCTGTATACTTGTGGTTGTAACACACTGTCTATGTTAACATGCATATTGTCCTACAGTGCAGTTATTGCTTCCTGTTACTGCTTCTATTTAAACGATGTTCTGTGTCCTGGATAGAGACAGACTGTCCACTAACTGCTCGTGTCGTATTTTCATCCTTTCTACAAAAGGCTCATTGCTCCTGTGCTCGATGCTGAGGAGGATATTAACCGTCAATGAAAATATATATGACATGATGAAGCATGCAGAGAGACAGCGGGAGAGTCTTCAGTCTTCAGTCTTCCTCTCAGGCTGCATCTCGCCCCTTTAAGGCACGGCGACATGTGTGAAGCCTGAGAGGTGAAACCCAGGGCAAAGACGTCGCCTGTGGAGATTATTGCTGTGACTTCGTGGTAATAACTGAAGAGTGCATCAACGTGTTACCAGGATGTAAATGTGCAAACACAGTTCCCTCCACATCATGTGATACAAACAGGAGCTCAGACGCAGCTCTGAGCTCATTCCTGAGGCTCTAATCAAAGCTTTCGATTTCTTAATCTATTGTTTTACATCGCTCATTTGCTCTTTTTAATTACAAAACATTCTGCGGGCTCATTATTAAAACAACACTTTAAATGAAATCCTGAGCTGCAGAGGTCCCTTTAAAGCCATTAATGGGAGTGATAGAGTTTCAGGTAACGACGCCACGTTCTCTGCTGTTGGCTGCAAGAACCAACAGACAAGTCTTCATCAACCGCCTCCATCCGAGGAAGAGGAGAGCCAGCGGATTAACTGGAAATGTCCCCACTATAACCGGGAAACTCATAGGCTAACAGCTATAACATTACGTGTGTACTGATAAGACAATCTTTGCTCCAGCAGCATGATGAGCCATCAACTAACAAACAGCCACAGTCAACACGAGCAGCGATTCAACCGAAGACGACAAACAATCAAGTCATAAACTGCTTCCAACGAGAATCTGATTCTATGATTCAAAGACTCGTTTCCAGAGATAACGTTCAGTCTCCTTTCCACCTCCTGCACCAACAATAAAACACCGTGCAGCTAACGTCCACAGACAGACAGGATGTGATCTGTGCCGTCCCTGAAGACCGCCAGCAGACGCCTCGCACCACGGATCTGTTCAGACGGCCCAGGAGAAAGAAGCTTGTTCTAAGTGTTCAGTGTCAGTGATCCACTGACTGTCTGTGAGCATGCTGCTAACAGGAGCTGCTAACAGATCATTCAGCAGACTGTGTTATGAGCGGGGTCTGAGGCTGCTCTCCAGCACGTAAGCCTGCCAAAAAAGTGCTGCTGCACAAACTGTATCAGGGTGAACGATGAGTTTTATTACGGCGCTGAATGAAATGAGGCCTCCCACGCTGTCCTGTACGGGCACAGCAGGGGTCCTCATACACAACAAACCTGTATTCAGTAAAACTGGAACTATATCTCTTCTTTCATTCAGCGCCAGAGGAGCTGAGTGATGGCTGCACGTCCACGAGTCCACTGCAGTCCCTCAGACAGACAATGAGAGTCGTGACAGAGTGGCTCCATTCGCCTGAACCTTCAGTATGTTCAGCCGTGCTCGCTGCTTGGCTCCAGCTGTGTTGCCTGCATGGTTCTGAGGGAAGCCCACGGTGTCAGGTACTGAAAACACCTGCTCGAAGCTGTTATCAGGAGAGCTCAGACCGGCTCGGCAACCTGAGCACCAGATCTGACGCCCCGATGCCGACGCCGCCTCCTGTGAGATGATCGCCGCGGCGCACCGTCCTCCTGGTCCAGATAAGGCTTCCGAAGAAGAACAGCTCCAACAGGTGAGTCAGGTACCACCTGAGAGGTTTAAAGAACGAGCCGCGCTTTCAGAGCTAATGTACAGACCGGCATCAGGTGAGCCACCTGTTTCCAAACAGCCTCAGAGCGAAAACTAAGGACACCTTCATTTCATCAAAATGATTATTTCCTTTGTCCAAAAATGTGAGAAAAATGTTTTCCATCACACAGTTTCCATGGCGACATCATCACTGCCTGACCAAAAGTCCAAGATGTTCAATTTATTACTATGTTGATGTTGGTTTATTGATCCATTGATTTTATTTCCCCGCCCACTGCAGCAGGTGGGGGTGTGTTGTGTGTTATTGATTGATAAACCATTTATTAATCAATACAGATATCATTAATAAGTGCACAACACACACACACAGATGTATGTGGTTTAAACATGTGTGTCTCAAACCAATCAATCGCACTTCAAAGATGATGTTCAGCCTGTCTGTTTAAAAATGACTAATTGTTCATTCAATTAATTTTCTTTTGATTGACGGATTGATTAACGGGGTAAACTTTCTCTGCAAACGAACTTCAATAGAAAAGAAAACACTTTGCTGTAACATCTAACATGTAATCAGTTATAAAGAATAATAAAGACATTTTGAAGTGTTTTCATGTTAATATCCAACATTTGTCATCATATTTTACATTATATCTCCACTGACGGTAGATTTAAACTCTCCTCTGATGAAGCTTGCAGTTAGGCCTGGCTCAGGCTTGGTTTGGACCGGCTGCTACAGGAGGAGACTGCTGGGGGATTTCCCATGATGCACTGAGCTCCTCTCTTCTTCTTCTTCTGACTAAGACATGTCACTAACTTGGCTTCTTTCCCAGAGTCTTTGTGGCTCCTCGCAGGTTTCCATGGATCGTGGTTAATCAAAGGAAGTTTTTACTCGCCGCCGTCGGCAGGTGTTTGTTCAGGGGGAGATTGTTGGGTCTGGTCCTGACCTGCTTCATATGGAACAAGTCCTGAGACATCTTCTGCTGTGATAAAGTTCTCTGCTGCACTATTGTCAGCAGAAAATCACTGTCCAGTCCAGGTTCCTCAGCCCAGAGCGATGAGGTCATCAGAGGCAATAAGAAAAGGGATGAGAGGAGCTCCAAGCAGCCACACTGAGTTAAAACATCCGATTACAAACACATATCTTTGGCTTCTGGTCCAGGTTCTACAATCTGAAGGTTTCCTTTCTAAAACTCAGGACCACTCTGTTAAGATTGGGGGACGTTCGTCATCATGGCTACATTTATGATCACGACGTTAAGACGTGTAAAAGATCAGAGTTCAGAACAGCCAAAGATCGGGATGTGTTTTAAAATAAAAAGGTTAATTTTATTTTTTAATCGTCCAACAGGGAAAACTGACATTCAACACAAGACACCCCACAACAACATCTGCTAACGTTCAAGTGACAGCGCCCTCTAGTGGTCATAGTAGTCATGGCTGTCGTAGAACAGAGGGAGGTGGTGGTCAACAGAACATCAGACTCTAACACCGCTGACTTCCTGTTTCCTTCTGTGGGCTGTACCTGTCAAACCGTCACCTGAAGCTGACCCCCTCTGCTCTGTCGATGCTGAAAGAGAAACAGCAGAAATCTGAGTCCTCCACATCCTCTCAGCTGAACTGGACTTCGTCCTAAACTGAAGCTGCCCGCCAAAGACTTTGAGTTAGCTCGTAAGCAAACACCAAACGCTGCGACATCCAGCCGGTCAACATGAGCGAGACCTAGAAAAACTAGGAAGTGTGTCTGCTCACATCCTGATTCGTCAGCTTTGAGCTGAAATCTAATTATGCAGTTTGATGATGATATAAAAAGCTTGATCCAGAGGACATGACAAATGTGACTCTGACTTCTTACTGTACTCAAACAGGAAAAGAAAGGAGACCGCCGAAGGTTCGTATAAACTATACGAACGAATGAAAGCAAACACAGCGAGTGACGAGAGGAATACATGAAAATAAAAGAGCTGCATGTTTGAAGCAAGATGTTGGCAGAAAGCGAAAAACTCCACCTTCTGACCCTTTGACAGATTAGACTCATAAGCGGCTCGCTCACCCCTCCCTCCCTCTATCACACCTGCTGGCATCCCTCCTTCTTCCCCTGGACATGGAAAGGTCAGCACCTTGACAGCTTCAATAAAACACGACCTGCACTACAATGTGACAACGGCTAAACCCCGCATTGATCCGAGACGCCGCGGCAGAAAGACAGAGGGGGGAGGGGCGTCCGAGAGAAGCAAACGTGACCGGAGCTGGAAGGTGACAGCGGCTAAAGCTGCGCTGATCCACGACGGACACAACAGAAGAAGAGAGGAGGCAGGAAGTGAAGAGGGATTGACGGCAGGAGAAGGAAGCACGGAGACGGAGGAGCAGGGAGCGAGGGGAGGAGCACGAGCAGGAATGACAATGCGACAGATGATTCAAGGGCCCAGAAGCTTCTGCCTGAGCGGAATCAGAAAGCAGACAAAGTCGTCCAGGAAGAGACAAAGAGTGCGAGAAAAGGCCGAGCGTGGCCGCAGCGAAGCAGCCGACGCGGTTATTGACATTTCCGTCTGACATTTGTGCGGCAGAGGACTCGAAGTTATTGACCTTCTGCTGAACGCTGATGTCTATTAAACGAGTGTGTTTGTCCGGAGCGGCGCTGTATGATCTGTGGCAGCTGCCGTCGCTTCTGTCCCGTTGGCCTTTCGGCTCACGTGTGGCCTGAAGTCAGGGGGTCAGAGGACGGGGTCAGCGCTCGCAGCGCCGCCATGGGCACAAAGTGGGCGGAGGTTCGGACCTTTTAAAAGCTTCACACTATGATATGAAGATAGAATATAGTCATTTCTGATTGGCTGGCAGGTGTCAGGTGACTGCACACAGCATGCTGACACGGTCTGTTCACCGTCTTAGTTTCTGAAATGCTAACGTTTGTTCATTAGCAGTCCAGCTGAGGCTGATCGTCATTAGTTTTGCAGGTTTTTTACAGTCACAGACTGGATGAACACGGACGCAGTCTGAGCTCAGTGACAGTGACTGACAGGCTGGACTCCACCAGCCTCGCAGTTCATCGTGGGTGGAGCTGAGGTCGGCCATCGCGGCCAGCTGTGGTCATAGTTATGCAGAACTTTAAGTATAATTGAAATGGCGAATTCCATTGATCAAACAGGAAGTGTGAGTGCACACTCCTGTGTGTGAAGCATGTGTGTGAGTGTGAGCACCGTGTGTTACGTCATTATCTCACCGCTGCAGTTGTGTATCTCTGACAGATCTCTCCATTCTCTCTTAATTAGCCAGCGGGTCACATCTGGTGCAGTGTTAGACAGCGTGATCTCTGAACCGCATCGAGCCGACGGGGGCCGGCGCGGCACATATGGCACCGAGTGCTGAGGCTGGTGTGGACGCGCTGACCGGACGCTCGGCAGGAACAGACATGTGTGAGCGTTTGGGAGTCATGTGAGGGGGTGAGTGTTTGAAAGTGTCACACAGACACAGAGGACAAAGATCTGGACATGACCTCACACAGGAGGGGGGCCGCTTCCTGTTCTGAGCCTGAGTGATGAGACAAAACAAATTTACTGATATTTATTTGTCTCACCTCTATTTTGGCAACATCACGCTCTAACATTTGGCACGACCATTCCCATAATGCTTTGGGGGGATGTAAGCAGGCGGTATAATGTCGCTATGTTGTTAGCTGCCAGATTGTCTCCATTAGCAGTCTGCTGAATTAGCTGTTAGCAGCTCTGCTAGCAGTGTGCTCGTGGATGTACTGATTCAAGCCTAAAAACTCTGGAAACTTCTGAAGTGGCGACTTTTTTCTGATTTCGAAGCAGCGTTGTGGGCATTTTAATCGACAATGATGATATCCTCTAATGAACTCACACTGAGGCTAAAAATATCAGATCTGACTGCGTTCAGGCTCCAAGAAGGAGGAGTGCCATGTTTGACCGCTTCATGTCCTCCACGAGCTGCAGCTCCTGCTCGTATCAGCGGAACAAACCACGGTCGTGAACTTCCTGTTGTTTTCAGAGCGTCAGTGTTCGCTCGTCCAGTAAAAGCAGGATGAAGCACACTAGCATTGTAGCTAACCCGTGCTAACTGGCAAAAAAAAAAAAATAGTTCATGAATATAAAGTCGTCATTTGCTGTCAGAAACGCCGTCAGCCGCCACTTACACTTAGTCCCCGGTGAACACGTACGACCAGAGGGTCAGTGGGCCGACTGCTGGCTGCAGCTTCATAGATATAAAGAAATATGACGAATGTAAGACCAAGAAAACAAACACAATTCATTGTCACACCGACAGGGACGATCATGATCGCTCACATTAACAGCAGGAACGTGTGGAACCTGTCAGCCTCGACGCTTCAAACCACGAACCAGTGAACAGAAACCAAATGAGACGAGTTCCTGAGCTGCAGCGTGGTGATGACAGGACACGTTTAAAACACGTCAACCTTCTGGAGCTCCAAACCCACATCCTGAACACAGACTGAAAAACACTGAATGATGCAGATTAAGAGACACAGAAGAATAAACTCTGCCCTGCAGGTTTTAGTACTGGAGCAACTGTAATACTGCAGCCAAAGGAAATACCAGTACACACAGTACTGCACACAATACAGTAATACAGAGCTGCTGATCCCTGCTTCATTGTGTGTGTGTGTGTGTGATCTGTGCTAAGCCTCTATTCTAACATGTGATCCTATCCGTGTGTGACAGCCAGCAGGTGAAACGTGTCAGCGGCGTCAACTCTTCATCAGTGATGATGAAACACGTCCACACAAACCAGCACAAACATGATGATAACAACATAAACCAGCACGATCTGATCACACGTTACAAACAAATATGAAAGACCAAAGTGAACGAACTACTCCGTCAGCATGGCATGATGGGAAATGTGAGCCATCGCCACCGAAGACAACGCTCGCAGTCAGAAAACACCGTCACTGGCGTAGTTGCAGCTGGGAGGAGGAAACACGTCACTGGATCACATGAGCATGCGCACATGTATGTTTGAGGGGAAAGAGGCCGGCCGAGCCGCGGCAGGGATCGGTCGTCACACTGTGAGGAAGAGGAGGAAGACCAGGAACACAGAGTCCTAATCACACTTAATTACAGCGACCCTGCTCGCTCAGAGTGCAGCAATCACTGATTTCATTACAACCTCTCATTTACTGTGATGTCCTCCTCCCCTCTCACTCAGGCAACACACACACACACACACACACACACACACACACACACACACACACACACACACACACACACACACACACACACACACACACACACGTAGGCGCATGCATTCATCAACATGCTGTTACTTTCCCAGCCTGCCGATGGATGGGTAAATGAAGCAGAAAGCAACAAACTACTGCAGGGTTACACACTGTCTGAGTCATTGGGCTGCGTGTGTGTGTGTGTGTGTGTGTGTGCGTGTGTCATTCCATGTGTGCACATTGTTATTATCATAATATTTGGAAAACAGCGCATCAGCGTTCAGTGAGACTGTGATTCACACAAGAAAAGAGACTCTGACAAACCCCCTGCTGACCGACTCACTTTCTTTATCCTCCTCTTCCTCCTCACGCCTTCCTCTTCACTCGTCTCCCGTCTGCTTACTCCTCCTCTCCATCTCTTCTCCCTCCTCTAACCTTCCTCATCTGCCTCTCCTGTCGTTTGCTGTGTTATTCGCCCTCCTCATCAGTGAGGAAGTGCTTTGGCAACATGAAACGTGGAGTACAGACCGATAACTCTAACTCTTCTTTAATTGGCCGGCGAGGTGTGTCCATGGTATCTGCGTCACATGGGTTCATATTTGCCTCCATGTGATGGAGAACGTCTTTATGTGCTGTATCGTTCTATGTGCAGGGGTTTGTAATAACAAATGGAGCCTCCTCATTCGTTTCAATGACAACAGGCTCAGGCTGAGCTAAGTGTGATGTCATCCAGCGTTGACCTTCACTGGCCGGCGTGTGGATTGGATAATTGTAGGCATGGATGCACAGTAGTTATTCAGTTGAGGGTAGAAATTAGGAATTGATAATGTGAAAAAACATCAGATGTGTCTCTGATACCTGCCAGGCTTGGTTCTGTTCGTTCAACATCTGAGCAGACGTGAACAAGCCAGTTCAGCACGATGGCGCCTGATAACGTCCTCTGCACATTTAAAAGGAAGCTCTGCATGTGTGTTCAGGTGCTGGGAGCTCGACTGCGTTTGCATTAACCATTTACGCCTCCAGAGGGCGCTGTGCGACGTCCTCGAGTGATGTCACTTGAGTCAGTGTCGCCTGAAGACAAGTGAAACACACATGTTGGTACGAGCTGACCAGAAGTCTGTGGCTGCTGCAGGCTACATGAGCCGCTACTAGCAAAACACACCGTACTGTCAGTGACCGTGTTGCATTGTGGGTAATGTAGGCACCAGGATTAGACAATGAAAAAGAATGTGTGGAAGACAATATCTGCTGTTAGTTGACTGTCCAACGTGAGTCGTACAAACTGTCTGTCCTCTGGTTCAATCACTGGACTCTGACAGATGATGGACTTATTCTGACCAACAACAAAGACACTAAAGTCAGAAAAGAAAGACCGACTAGTAAGTATCAGTTCTCAGGGCGCCATAAAGGTGAGTGTTGTTCAAATAAAACTGAATGCAGATGACAAGAACAGCGTCATTCTGCTTCTCACAGAGTTTAACCTGTGCACTGATGTGTTTCTCCAGCTTCACTTCTTTCTCACCTGTACCTGGAGAGGCACTCCCACACCTGTGCAGACCCTCACATTTATTTTAACGCACTGCTATTTTCTGTCTCAGTGCTCGCACAGTGTGTGTGTGTGTGTGTGTGTGTGTATGGTTATATATATGACCCATACCTTCATCCTTGCTTAAAGACTA